>NW_008751670.1:1691820-1703254 GCF_000715545.1 Opisthorchis viverrini
ATATATATATATATATATATATATATATATAAACTAAACGAACTTTATGGTTGTACGGCAGTGAAGCATCCGTGGCAACACTGACGTTGCTGTCTTTGATGATCATGATGATCCTCAATGTGCCTGGTTAGAGACACTACAATATATGGCTGCCAACCGATGCCAGTGCCGCTCTTGTTGTCAGTTTCTACCCAGATCACCTGAGTGAATGTCCGGGGGTATAGGCACCTCGGAATGATTGTGTTAAGCTAGCACTAAGTCCCTCCCCCGTCCACCTTTATTCTTCTCTTTACAATGAGGTCCATTTAGCCCTAAGTGGTCATATGTGCATCGCAAACCGAAGCTCGGGTAGAGCTGACCAGGTCCAGAACACGGGACCTGGAAACCAGAGATGGATAAAATGTCTAAGGTACAGTCCGTCATGGGTTTGGTCTTCTCATTTTTGTCATTCGCCGGAAACTCGACTTCCCAATTTCAGGACCTGAGCAAGTGGATTCACGACGTTATGTAGCGTAAGTAGGAATAAAGCGCTTGAGAAGAAAAAAACTCAATTCTGTAGGACTGTGCTGTTGCTGTGATCCCAACCTTGTGCTTTCTGCAGGAGGCATGATGGCTCTGCACCGGAGGTAGGTTTTTACCTAAACCTGGTTTTCCAATGAACAGAACACGACTTACTTTTTATAGTCGGTGTAGAGTGCCAAATGTGTTTCACCCGATAGCTGAACTTCTGGTGTGTCATCGACGTTGCCCGATGTCGAGCTGGACGTGGGATCCGGCCGTGGTGTGGACAGTCGGGTTGCTTCGTTCTCATTCACAATTCGCAGTACTTTCGCCTTGAGGAGTATCTGGAGAATTTGCAGTAGGGTGGGTAGTTCGATCGAAGTCTGTGACTGCAGACTATTCACCGAATGAACCAGGGATGAATTGTACAGCATGAGTATGGACATTTGGTAAGTTGAAACCTGTCCGGTGATAAGCGAGCGAAAGAATAAATGAATAGATGACGTCTACAGATGTTACGTAGGAAATCCAAACTAAAGAAAACCACACGTTTGGTTGACGATAACACGGATGAAGCTATTCTGGCTAATAGCCAGACAAGAAATGGCAATCTTACGCCTCACCGGCTCTGTGCAGACAGACAAAACAACTTTGGGGGAAAAGACAGACGCAATCAGTCTGACGTTGGCGCATACAAGCACATAGACAGTGCACGAGCGACAGGTAGGGGTGGCACATGAAGTAGGATGGAAGAAGATTTGAGGAGTTTTAGGCTACTGTGAATGTCGTAGAGTAAGCCAGACTACATCAGTCATGTGATAGATGGGCCAGGACGAGCAAGCACAGATTCAGGAAAATCACATAACATGACAGAATATGGAATGAAAACAAGCAAAGTGGTCGTTAACCCCGTTCCAGATCAGACTCTCCTGAAGCACCTCTCTGGGGAAGGACAACTTTAACCAACATTACCAAAACAAGAAATGTGGACGAGCATACTAGAAATTGAGGAGGTTAGATGCAGCAATCGTCTGTCTTATTAGCGAGCTCAAGTCATTGGATGCGCGTGGAACAATTCAACCAAACTCCCTAAAGTGAGTAAACCGATATTGTAGTAGTTTGATGCACCAGATTTTTCTGATGACTATTACACACCTCTAACAGTATTAGGCGAGACGAATTTCCCCTCATTTATCAGCTACACGGCCCCTCTAACATTAAAAAAATGAGCGCAGGTCACAAGGTTCTACAATGACCGGTCCAGCCAGCGATTGTCGTAGAGGGAACTCACTGCACACTTCAAAACCTAAAGGATGATCAGTTAGTTATTCGCAAAGTAATGGAGAGAATTCATGGATCTAATAGCCCCCGGGTAGGACGAAAACCAACACCACAATGACTGACTACTACCACTGCAACAGTGATACTACTGATGGGGGAGGCATGCGAGTAGTATTTTTTCTTTCTGTGAATTCGCTTGGAAAGGGATTTGTGGAGTTGCTTTGTAGCATTTGCTTGGAGTTGAGCAACACTCAATGAATATCCAGGAAAGCTCAGGAAGACGCGTTCAAGAGAAGTTGGGCGTTCAGTTTTTGTAATTAGGATGCATATGAGAGCTTTGCTTTTCTGTCCAATAGTCTGTAACTGGTCAGTTGGCATTTTCTAATAAATAACTCCGCAGCGAAGGCCTTCTTCCTTTCACCACTACCACTACTAACGACACAACTACTGATTGCAAGATATCCTCCCAACCGAAACGTAGCGACCGGTTGAAAGCAGTCGTTCTCGGAGGGATGCTGTTTAGGCTGTTGTAACCCAGTTCTAGTTCGTCGACAAAATATATACCGATACTGGAACAGGTTGGACATTCTTCCGATCCTTTAAAAATTCACCTTCAAATAACTCATGTCTGCGCCCTCCACTTTCTAACTCGCTCCAATCTGATCACCCGTGTTATTGCTGATCCTTGATGTGTTTAGACATGTCCACCCGCAGCTGTTTGAACCTATGCCCGCTGTTCTGATGTACTTCCATCAAATCAGCTATTCCATTTGGCCTGTTTCCCTTCAGGCACACCCGGGCCTCAATGACCAATCGATGACGTGCCGTTTTTTGAGTATGACCTCTGACCGCAAGCTAGTCGTCCGATGTTGCGGCCCGTAAGCGGCGATTTTTTCTCAACCTTGTTACTTGGTGTGTGGTTTCTCCAGTCCTCTAGAAGAGCCGAGGATCATTATCTGTTTGTAAACTGTCCGATTTGACAGTACCGCGTTGAGTGAACGATTCCAAGTGTTTTACCGTTTTGGGATCGCATCACTCAACATCTAACCCGAAAGGAGTCACCAAAGGGAATGACGCACTGTATGCGGACTTTGCCGTAACGTCATCATCAGAAACGTAATACAGTATTTCAAGTTGCCACGCCCAAGGCATAATCTTTCCATCTCAGTCCACTCTATATCGATGAGCAAAACTGTTTACAGATCAAAATATAATCAAACTACTGGTCATAGCAACATGAAGATCCCAAATGTCCGCATCAGCGGTTTGCATAGATAAGCCGCGAGATGAAACTTCCAGCAACGCCGTCAAATGATGATGTGAATGTTTTTATTCATTTGTGTATCAAGCAACCGACCGCAACGAATCGCACTAATCGATTTATATGTGCTGGTCCATGATCCTACCAGAACTATCCAAACCGGTCCATTCGCTTGAGAAACACGTTCATGCAGCACCAGGTCATGTGGATTACGAACATTGTAAAGGCGCTAATATACAGCCTGTTTTCTAGGACGAGGTCCACGTGACCCTTCTTGCACTTAACAAAAACTGCAAGGTACAGTTTCAAGCTGACGTGAATGGTTGTCTAACCGAGTACTGGAAATGTACGCAATATGAAAGGTTTGCGTCAATTATCAATATGACTCCAACATTTTATTTTTAATTTTATAGTAGAGTGGCGAGACGGTGAAGTAGCGATAGTCGACACTGGGTCTGCTACCGTGTGTGTGCGTGGTGGAGGGAAGGAAAAATTTCAGCCTTTATGGATACGGTACTTACTACCACGGGACAGTAATGCATTGCACGATACCTACCTGGAAAGTGTACCGGATTTTTGTATAGTTGGTCACCACTTCGCCTCGAGATAGATGATAACACCAACTAAGTTTGCGACCAGTGTGATGTTCTTGATAGAAGGACAGAAAGGTAGTGTGGCATTGTTCAAGCTGAAATGGGGATGTAACAAAATAGAGCAGATGAGAGGTAGAGTTCTACAGCACAGCGATCTGAGAGGGGTGAGAATACTACTTCGCGGATAACTATAGTACTTCTGTCAAAAAATGGGACAAAAACAATACATATTTAAGGAAGTCATTATCCAAGGCAGTATTTTTGGAGTAAAAAAGACCAGTAAGCTGATCAAGATGAGTTCATTCATGAAAACGATAACAACCAGATTCGATTATGAATCACGACTCGAACTGAAAGGATAGGTCAACAAGTGCATCATTCAGCGACCTTGATATCCTTAATCCGAATAGGAGGGAACACTTCGCTTAAGTGGGAAAATACTGTTTACAAATCCCAGTGGTTACCTTACTCCAGATGATTCGGCAAAGTAGATAGGCAAAACAGATTATAAGGTGGAGAGGATGTGGAGGCCATAAACTGTCCAATATCAGTGCAGAGCTGCCATTTAGCCACTCACTCATGAAGTCAAGCTTTCTACCCAAACCCATGAACGTTTATTTGATATGCTGAAGTATGCTGGCTCTAGTCACCTCGACGCGATTAATCCGAATGATGATTCAGCGCATCGAACGGTCGCGTGGGAGCAGCTGTTTTGGGCTATAGATGGGTATTGTGGACCAGGACGACGGTGACGTGGAGCCTAAGCATACTTATATATGAGTAACCCATACAGGTAGTTAGGTTTACGAGGCCCGACAGTATTGCCTTCCTCTCATCTTCGCGGCACAGCTGACTGAACCTCCGGAGACATTGCAGCATTTGAGCCCAGGGTTAAAACGGAATATACTGTTCAATGCCAAAATACAAGTGTAGTTGATTAAGCCATGTATTATTAAGCTGGGGGACACTTGCTGAATCTGGTAGAGATTTTTTAACTTGAAAAAAATATCGATTGTTCGCAGTGAATTCGTTAAGTTTGTTCACGTCCTCACATCCAGTTCCAGTGCCGTGTTTAGACACTATAAATAAAAGTGCCCACGGTACAGAATCCCGTAATCGCTCGCACGCACATTCGAGGGCACCTCTGCACACTGCGCTACTTGGCAGAATGCACGTGGGCTGCCAGATTACAAATATTGTAGGCGAAAAACGCAAGTGAATAGGCTATGATTTGGGAACGCCAAGCGAAAGCGTCTATCTTCAAAGTGAGTGCCGTGAGATCCTCGCGTCCCCTCTGGTTGGGGTCCACGTGTTTCCCCTTACACATGGATGTGAGCACTACAGGACATGTGACGTAAACGATCTGTGGCGGTAGTGGTGGACTGTCTACTTAAAGTTTGCCTGTCATTGTGTGGTGAACTTATTTCGAGTAAGGTTAGCAAAGGACGTTGGGTGAACCCAAATGACGTCTTATTACGATATGACGCTCAGATGTGCTCATCTCCTTGCTATTCCAGGGTGTAGGTCCCTTATTCTTGGCCGTTTTTCCTAGGGACATAGGGCTGTTGGTGATGAGTCGTTGTCTTTCCTCCTACCCTTCACCCTTTACTAGGGCCCTCCGCATGGGTATGTGGCAGTTAAACACCCGTGTTTATTACAGATATATTGCTATCGATGATGATGGCGAATCGTTTCTATGGAGCTGCAGGGTTTGGTAAGAACTGTCTCAGTTTCCGCCGCTTTCCGGTGTGATTTACCTTAGGTATCACCAAAGAGCCATTCATCAGCAGCGTTAGTTAGAACTGAGGATGGGCCACAGGTTAAGCGCTGATCAACTTGGAGCACACAGTAATAAATAACCAATCTACTGGAGCCGAAAGGTTCACACAAATCTCAGGAAAAGTTTTTCTCATTCGTCGCAGGTTTGGATAAAATGGTTACCGAAAATAGTAGGGCTGCATCTTGCTCGATTTCCCAGCCGGAAAAGGACTGGTACAAAGAGTAAAATGAAATGCGTTTTCAAAGCCAATCTGCAGCATAACGGTTACAACAGCCTCTGTTGCATTTAATCCAATTGCAACTGAGCCTAATTTAAACTTTCTTGCTTCCAACTTCCACGAGGCGTCTAGCCGAGCACTAGAAATCCACACGCGTCTGCATAAAATGGGGGAGCGACACCTTGGATAGGAGGAGGTCAGACGCCGAGGTCTGCGGGTGCTCACCTCTTTGGGGGTGGGGTGAAAAAGGCGTTTTCTCGAAGGAAATACATTAAAGTGGGTTAGCTACAAGCCGCTGTAATAGTGGCAAAGGCTGCAGATGTGAGGGGTTGGAAGCCGCACGCGTTCCGCTGCCTTCTGGCAGTTGGAACTTGAAAGCCATTATCGTTGAAATAGACAACCACGAATGAGAAGACATCCAATGGGTCACTACATCAATCAATAAGATCGGTGCGGACAGAAAGTGCTGAAAAGCTGCGACGAATAAATGAACTTAAAATTTTCAGGTCGCAGAGAAAACAGGGCGAAGTTGGGTTGCAATGGAGTTCCCTAGTTCCAGGTCTGTTTCACAAAACTTGTACGGAGCCCCTGATGGGCTAACAAACACGCCCCCATAACCCGCATCTGTCCGGTGGCGTACACCCAGTTAAGTTGAAGACAAAGTGGAAGCTTTTGAGAAAACATGGATTTGGCCTCAAACGTTTAGGCTGTTTTGGCTTTGTCAGCACTGAGTATCTCAGCTCACATAATTTCTTCGAGTTACGTGACATCCAGTTACCGATAATGTCACGAATAAAAGATGTGAATCTATTTGTTTATCTTATCGGAGTACGAAAAGTGGAGTATCAGGTCGGGGTGGAATGGCAGGCACGGAGACAGGAACCAAGGCAGTCGAAGTTGAACTTCGGAACAATAATCAATGCAAAGAAAGGAGACCACTAACCTCAGGTGGTATAGAAAAAGGTGTCTGCGCTTGGTAAGGCCATGCGTTGGAACTGAGGATCATTATGTTGAAATCGACTAAAACGAGGCAGAAGAAATGAACATGAGCATCAGGGGCGATTCGAAACGGACAGAAAAATCCATCGAAGCATCAAAGGATCAAAAGGAAGTTAACGATTGTTAACGACAATGGCGAGGGACTGCAATGCTCGCCACGTACTTAGTCCGTTGGGTTTGGGCTGACACTGTGAGGCCGATAACAGGCCATCAAGCAACTCGTCAGCATTGGACGCATCCACCACCCAAGGCACTCGAACAAGGGCTATGTAGCTGCACAGATTCACTACATTTCAGTGCACACGCGACGGACCCCATGAACTGAAGACTGTAGGTCTTAAAGGGGCGCTGTGACCAGAGAAGCAGGAGATACACAATGAACACTTGTTCCTGCTAAGATCAAAATTCATCACTACCAGACGGGAAAAGGGTCTTTCCAAAATGCGTAACAACTGCACCACTCAGTCACTCTGAAACTTGCAGAATGCTCTTGGAAGCTATCATCACAGTACTGGATGCCAGTGGCTCTAACCAACCGAAAGTCAGTTGGTTCTGGTAAAGGATCAGTGGACATTACGTGGAAGTCAAAACAGTGCGGTAGCAATCCGACGTTTTGGTTGCTGTGGGCAACCTTTTTCAAAGATTTTTACAATCAAAATTGTGGGACTACTCATGTTTTTCACCAGTACTTTACTCTCGAAAGATGGAAATTGATATTCTTTGTCACCAGGTTACAAACTCTAGCAGAAAGCAAACCAAGAATACGCAAGGATATTGCCTTCATCAACCGACAAGAGCAACAAAATAATAAGACTGCCCTGTGGTGTCATCGATAGAGAATAAGATAGCCCGATGATATTTTCTGGCCTTTTTTTCGGCCCGAAGCTTATAAGATAGCCGATGATATTTTCTGGCCTTTTTTTCGGCCCGAAGCTTTTGTGAATCACTTTGTTACATCTCTGGTCAATATATGACTGACCATCCAAATTTCTTGTTCCCACTTTAGGGTCATAGATGTTTGTGCACTCGATGTGTTACTATACTCCAGAGAATCTCCAGCTCCAGGTTGACCGGGAACGGAACAGAAGCCAGCTCTGAATGACGTGCAAGGCGTTTGTTTTATTCAAATATTCTACCCTCTCATCTAGTCCTCGCGGCAATTAACAATGTAAGGCACTCTGGTGGTGGCATATACGCACGGGTCTCTTTTACATCCCTAGCCTTTTTAGTTCGCAGCCTAAGATGACACATGAAACGCTCATTCCCGGCTAATATTCCGTGCGGGTGTTATAGCTGTAACACTAATGAAGATATAGCTAGGTGGCAGGAGACTCAATTAAAGATAAAAGGCCGTTTGAACGCCTTGAGTTTGTTTCCATTTTATCGAGGTTCAGAACAATGATCGGGTTGTGCACTTTCTGAAAGTCTTCGTGCTCGCTGTGATAGTGAACACCCCTAATTTACATTCGACACACTCGCATTTGAATCGGAAGCCTTCTCAGTCACGCACTGATTTGGTGATATCCTTTTTGAATGGTACACAGTTACCCAGACCGCACTCGTATCACCGCCCGAAGATTCCGACAAGACTGTAAACCAGCCGTTAAATGGGTAACAGTTACTTGGAGGTAGGGGATGGGAGGGAAAATTTGTGTCCTGCAAATTACTACTTTTCGCCAAGCTTGGCTTGTCCCATCGGTGGGCGTTAATGCGTAAAAAATGACCAGGATGTTGTGGAACTCATGAGTCACGTAAGGCAGGAAAACGTTTGTGATCGTTCAACTAGGGTTTCGGTCTCCTTTAAATTTCTAATGGTGTCAAAGCATATTCCGGAAACGGAAACATTCATGCATCGACGGCAACAAACACTTCACCTGCACCACTTTTCCAGATTTCAGGAAGCTGGTAATGCTTCAACTTAGAGCTCGAGAAATTCACAGCGCTAAAAATAGTCAACAACTGGAAAACGATCTCAGAATACAACCAAATTTTTCAACAAAGGTCAACATAACTTTGCAAAAAGAGGTGTAAAGTGTCAAAAATGGCTAACTGCATCAGGGTGATGGCAAGTGACGGCCCAAATTGTGGTAGGTCAGGCTGGATTTTCAAATCAACATGGAGTAAAAAACAACCATGCAAAATCAACCAACCTCCTTTCAGGAGCCCACCGGGGGAAGTTTCGCGAGTTTGTACAAAGTTGGCAAATTTAGCATTCAGTTCACGAGTAGCATTGACATCCTGGAACATCCGTTGAAGTTTTGCTGTGTACTCAAAGCCACACGCTTCTTTTAGCTTCGAGATCATCGACGCCTCAGCATCCTCAGAGATTGACTGGTTGTACACCAAACGACGCGCCAGCGTCTTACTGTAAAACTTTTGAAAAACATCTTTGTCTTCAATATACTTGAAGACAGTCATCTGCAAATTTGGGGTGAAAGGATTAAAGGGAAATGGCGTGAAATACAGTCTTTCCAAAAGGATTGGAATAAAAAGTTCAAAGAGATCAGCTGCACTCCGGAATCATAGGCAGAACTAGCAATCAACAGTAGTTCAGTGAACTAGAACATCCGCGCTTGTGATCGAGCGATGGAGGACCACTGGGCTTGAATACGATTCCCTACTAGATTATTCTTTATCAGCGCGTTAAAGTTTACCCTAGTAATGGGGTACCTCGATGTGAGAGCGTAGATATCTAGAATATCGCCCGTCAAACCGGCCAGCTTTCATAGCAGTGGCCACACATCACATCGACTGAGAGAGGACAAGTCATTGGGAGACGTGGTTGGTCACACTGTTCGAGTACGCTATATCAGAGTATGTTGGAACGATGCAATTGATTGAGTTAAAATTGACAGTCACAATTCTCACAGGTTTGTTCATGAATGCATGTGTCATGGGTTTATGTGTTCAACAAAAAATTGATTTTCGAACAATTTATCAGGACCGTACAATCGCCAGTTTGTATGTAGAAGGATGAAAGCACGTGATTTAGCTCCAGGCTGAATTCGGTGAGGCGGAAAGAGTATTTTCTGTATCATGTGCTGTATGAAGTGAGCACATGGAAAACATGGATCTATATTTGGTTGCGTTGACAAACTATTGACGTTACATTGTGTTTGGTACATCACTACAACTTCCAACAACCAACTACCTCTTGAATTATTGATGTTCGTCTGACATTCAGTTCAGCCAACAGAGAATACCTCTGTCCCATCTTGAAGACTGATAACGTAGCAGATGAACTACTAAATCTCAAGTGGTTAGAGTGCGAATTTACTGACAGGAAGGTTCGTGGTTCGAACCCGACCTCTGCCTCTCGACTTCCCTGTCTGGGCTTGGGCAACCTGGCAGTATCCCAGCCCTTGTGCTTACTTCGGGTGGCATGGCAGCTAGGCACCGAAAGGATGTTACAGCTGAACATCTTTTTAATTTTTTTCATCAGATCCTACTATGCAATGAATCTATGGAGAGGACGCGTTGTCTAGAGAGTGCTATCCACTTTTGTCGCCGCTTTTCAATTTCCCAATCAACTGGACAATGATTTCTGCCTTCAACGATTTTAGAGGGCGTAACTAGGCTTCTAGCACGAGGCCTTGTTACGGGACCTGGACTGCGCTCATGATACCGTCATTTTGAGTAACCACTCACCGAGATGCAACCTGTTTTTGATCTCATTGACCAGCACGCTCCAAAGACCGGCTTGTAAATAAGCACCAAAAAGACATCTTTTCTCCGTAAGCATTGACATTCAATCCAGCCCGTTCGGCGTCAACAGAGATCCTGTAAACCAACTCAACTGCTTCAAGTGCCCAGGCCTCACCATCGTTCCAACTTACCATGCAAAGAAATGAGTGCTTACATCAACAATACAAGAAAGGCCTTCCACACTATCCTGCGGATACGCTCAGGAATTAGGCCCCGTGTGCACACAGAGACAGTCAGACCCGTATTAACGTCAGTCTGTGAGACACTCCCAACTGACCAGCTTTACGGACTTAAGACATTTGACCACTGGTGAAGAATAGAAGTAGACTGGAGCAACGGGGCACTTAATGACGGTGTCATGGAATGTTGTTACGATACTGTACATCTTTCCAAAATTGGAAATATTGGTTTAACTTTAACAAAGTTGAGCAAAGAAACAAAATGGTATCGGAAAACGGGTTGTGGCAGTCAGTTGGTAGGTGACAGTAAAGCAATTTCATTAAGGGAGAGATAGTCACCAGTTAGGTTTCACAAACCGATATTTGCGTACGCTTTGGGAGTGGGGGTGGGGAACGAGCTTAAAACTAGTTGGGGTTATGAATAGTGCATTACGAATATACATGTATCGCGATATCTCGAATATAGTAGTGGCTGAAACATGAGGCGGCCTGGTGCAGCACATTCAGTTGCCTGGAAACATCGCAAACAAGAGGTTCCGCTGGGTTCCAGGTGAGTCTATCGCAAAATCAAATTTGTTTGCAAATGAGTATATTTAGTTAGGGTTCATCTTGTGGACACACGATCTCTAACCTAATGTGGATGCTACAGAGTTCGAAAGGTGAGAGCCAAAACTAGATTGGCTTGCTCCTCAACTCAGGATGATGAGTCCTGCCGGAGGGTTTGTAATTGAAATCAACCATGACAAGAATCCACTAAATAGTGTCAAAGATTCGAGGGAACTACTTCAGCTCAATCCGCTAAGGCTGTTATTGGACTGGGACTTCCTAAGGTCGCAATCAGTGGCTTGTGTTTGCTTGCCATTGTGGGCTCCCTGCGTACTTATGACACTTTTATGCGTGGCACATGGCGTTGAAGGT
>NW_008751670.1:1704074-1791506 GCF_000715545.1 Opisthorchis viverrini
CTCAATCCGCTAAGGCTGTTATTGGACTGGGACTTCCTAAGGTCGCAATCAGTGGCTTGTGTTTGCTTGCCATTGTGGGCTCCCTGCGTACTTATGACACTTTTATGCGTGGCACATGGCGTTGAAGGTGCATTTTTGCCATTTAATCTCACACCAGACCCAGTATGACGGTCAATTTGTGCCTGATGTGCGAGTCTTGACTGTGCTAGCGCACACTGCGCCTTGAAGAGCATTCACCATTGTTTGTCCTTTCTTTGGTTGTTGGTCCTTAGACGCGTGTTCCCATACCAAAATCTTTACATACTTTGGGATTCACCTCATCAGACTGGCACTGTCCTTGGCATGATTTCCAATGAGACGTTTCTCTCTTTTCTCCCATATTCTCCTGTTGCTCTTTCGCATTCATCGCTTGCACTCATTTTTTATGTTTGTGACCATGCTGTTCAAAAATAAATGATAACTGAAGCACTTGAATTCATCGGATTTGGAACAATTTGCCGATTCTCTCTTCTTATTCTAGTAAGAAGCCTTGAAAGCTCCCTTTGTTTTTTAAATTGTTCCAAACGTGCACTACACACATTCTGAATGTTTTTTCATGGGTTTTTCAAAAAGTTTATATCTGGACCAATTCAATACATACACCGTGTACGCGGATGGATGCACATCAAAACACACACCTGTTGGGATATATTTTTGTCATTGTTACTTTGCAGTGAAAATAAAAAAATATTGATCCGGTAATCTCAAGTTTTGCTTTAATTCACATAACCAGCTAAGTTAAACAGCGATAGACTGGTAGGCGGGTGTTTTGTACCCTGGATTTGGGTGTAGATCACTGTAGAATTAGCTAAAAGGATGCATTGAAGGCATCACCAAAGAGTTGCGTACATATACGTAGCACATATGTAACAAACGTGACAATCGCAATTCGGCGGCAATTTTTGGCACACATCCCTAGTCAGAAACCGAAACAGCCTTGAAAACCACAATAAAGTTACGTAAAGATAAGTAAGGCAGTTGAATTTGGGGTTAGCATTACTGTGGAGCACCCAGCCAAACGAGACTACAACAGTGGTCGTCGGCTTGATGGTCGCACCCGGTGGTGTGGAGAATGCAGGTAAACAGAACTCGCAACAAATCCCCAGGGCATTCAACAATCCGGGTAATTACTCATCAGAATTAATTTTTCAGTTGAGCTTATTCTGGCGATAGATGGATGTACGACAGATGTCACTAGCTGGCCGTCTTCAGAAACAGAAACTTCAGTTTGATTGCTCGGGATTTCTTTACCAGTTGGAAAACGATGAGTTACGCAGCACTGCTTGAGTTATTCTTCAAGCTGAGCAAACCACCAATTAATCTTCTCTGGATTGGGGAACGGGCACCTTCTTGCGAACATCATCATCCTCTGACACCATGAGCCCTAAATTCATAGTTTCTTGTTCTGAACACCGTGCTATAATTGACAACCTTTCGGCGCATAACCTTGATTTTTTTGCGAAACGAGACCAACCGTTTTGTGGAGGTTCAATCGATGAACTCGTTCTACAACCGTTCATTGAAGTGCTCCGAGTTCGATCACAAACTGTCTTGACCCTTTTTCGATGGACAGAACTCGGTCTAATCGAATAAGGTCAAGATCGTAAACAGAAATCTCAGCCACTCGGGCGGTGGGTATTTGTACACATGTATCTATATGACGTGGATGATTACCGGAGGATTTAACTAGCCAAGGGGGACTTGTATTGTAAAATTTTTCCTGCTAGACGTTCCTTGGAGAGAGGCTTCTTATAGGAAAGGAACATTGTGTTTGTAATGTGACAAATTTAGGGATGAACGAGACTGTTTGTTTGCTTAAATAGGGGTCCATTACAATCAGGCAACATTGTATCGGTGAAACTACAGAGCAAACCGAATATTGATGGATGGCTAACAGACACAAAGGTGCAGGGTAAAGATGCGATTTAGCGATACACTGGCCATCGATGATTTTCCATGGTGAAAAGATGGTCACTCAGCTGAGACATCCTTTAGGCGCATAGCTGTGTCATGCAGCCTGACGGCAGGACGATAGATAGGGCTAATGAAAAACCATGAGGCGGATTTGATCTAGGGGACACTCAGTCAGGAGCGTTCCAAAAAACTAACAGTACGGCTACATAAACTAATATCACTTCTATACGACCTCACTTTGGATGTTCTTGATTGAGAATGAAATGAACAACTATTCCGAACGCTGTCATCCGCTGAGTGATAAAAGAGCCTCATGGGGTCAGGTCCGCCAGCAAATGCTCACTGAAAGCTATCCGGGTGCATCGAGTCATTAGAAAAATTTTGCATCGTTTGGCTGAACACACTGTATATTCGAAACTCTCAACGTTAGTGCACAATTACAACTTAACCTGTTGCGCTCAGCTGTGAATGGCTACCTTCGTCAAACCACCACAGAAACATAACAGAAACTGGATTCAACATTAGCTGCGCACTGAGAGGTCTGAAATGTCTAGAGTTTGCATTCCACAAGAGTTTCGAGCTGAGAACGGGGTGAAATATGTGAAGACCTACAGCATTGTGCTGTGCAGGCGGAAGAAAGAAAACAGCATCACCAGCGGAATATAATACAAAGGACAACGTACCTATGGCTCAGTTGTTCAGTCGGTCAAACATAACTTACTGATACGCTGAATCACATGCCAATCCGGCAACCAGCCGCCAGTGTGACATGTCAGGGTGACTGACAATGGCGGCGATATGGATCGCGACAGTGACAGTCGGGTGACAACTGATAGCTCTACAGTGAGCAATCGATTTTTTGGATTTCCCTTGGATAATCGGTGTACAAACCAGCAAACAGACATCTGGGATATCTGATTCTGTGAATGCGCTGTTTGAACAAGTTTAACAGTAGAAATCAGTAAATGTGTGCAAATATGAGACAACTTCAGTCCGCGCTGGTGTAAGTCATTTTTCGCTTTTTCCACACGATTTGGCATACCATACCAGATAGTACTCGGAACCACTCCCGAACTATTATTCTTCTGGTATGAAGCCTTAAAATTTTGTTATTTTTATGATTGTTTTAGTTGGGCAGCACATTTGGTTTCGTGGTTGTTCGTGGGCTTTTGATAGAGTTGTAGTACGCAAACCGTCGGACTGCAATATGGTCCAGTCTCTTCGCAATTACACTAAAGACATTTTTACAACAGTAATGTTGAGTAGCACGGTGGTCTAATAGTCTAGGTTGATATCGCGTTCAACAGAGGGGAATGGCCTTTGACATGCGGTGAACGTAGACCTCTGTGGTTCATTCTTAACTGAGGACCGATCGCTCGGGAGTTCGTTCATGATTTTTTTTCAAAGTCCTTCTCTTGGTGGCGTAAACCGATATACGCATTCAATAATAGTCCCCATTGGTTGTTAGTCCAGTATCTCGCTGGGCAACCATCCAATCAGTTTATCGCCCACAATTGAAAGTTGTGTCCTTGAGAAAGTCTGTTCGGCACGTTCAAAACGGCACTGTGAATGAGCCCACCTTGCCTGACGAGACACATGTGCTTACTGAATGCTTCACATCCTAGTTCTGCTAAATTCAAGGTACACAGAGCACCGCTCATCCTGTAGACGCCTCTCAGAAGCCAAACGTTCCAGGACACTTTTCTCAACGGGAGTCAAGCAGAGCAGAGACTGACGAATCACAGTAGTTGCTTAATTAGTTTGTGAAAATTAGCGAACATACACTTATTTGCAAATTGATTTGGTTTTTCGAGAGACTCACCTGGAAGCCAGCTGAATCTCTCGGTTTTGATGTTTCCAGGCAACTGAATGTGCTGCACTAGGCCGCCTCATGTTTCAGTCGCTACGATACTCGAGATATCGCGATACATATATATTTGATTTCAAGTAGAACATAAGGTTGACGGAAACTCGGGGACTGCGCCTACTTGATGAGCCCCAAGAAGGGCGAAACCGGTCGTGGGCTGTCGAGGAATTTTTCAGCAACCTTATGAGTAGTGCATTACAAAATAGTTTGACATTTAATGCTTGGAAAAGACATTTAAAAAAATACTAGCCCGACTATTGATTCTCTTTGCACTAGTTGAGAAATCGGTTTGTTGGTTTCAAAAAGTTTCCTGCGCTGTTCACTAACAAAATGGGGAGAAGAAACATACAATTCTTCCAGCACCACTAGAGTTGTGGTCTAGTTGATCTTCCATAATCCCCATTCAATTCACTGTATGTTTGACGAGGACAATATCCAACAATTGGATGCACCAGGTAATTGGCCTAGAACAAGTTACTCAGCTGAGAAATGGAACAGTGTTAACTTAGGGCTGGAACGGAGCGTATAAGTTGTCTAGCGGTCTAGGTACACATTCACAATGATTGATGTATTTTAACAGGTTCTACCGATTCCCCTGGATGTTGAGTATTAAAAGCATCTGACTCTAACCTTTTGAATAAAAGCTAATAGTTGCACAGGACCCCGAGTGGATTAAGATGGCTATTGGTTATCTACCAACCCTAAGGGGATGAAATAAAGTGGGAAAAAACTCACTACTTGTCCAAGCGCTTCCTCCAGGTCGTCAATTTGCATATCCTTAGGGCTGAAAAGCAATGGATGAGTGAGAGGGCATCAGAATTCGTTGACCAAGAAGTTCTGTATGGATAGGATGGTGCATATGTGGGTGGGCATCGCAGATTGCCGAGCAAGTACTGACTGCTCTTTGTCCATTAATTTCGACACCACTAATGAAATGTTATGGTGACCAGTTTGTAGTTGGCCCCGTTTTCACAATGAATGATAAATAATGATAAAAACCATACAGCGATTCGTATTTCGAACACAACTGCCGAAAAGTCCATCCGAATAAGTGCGTAAAAATCTATGCATAAAGAACCTCGAAACAAGGATGGCTAGTTGAAAATATCTACTGAGGGTGCCGTGCCCCCTTTGTCGATAGAGCAGGTATTCGTGAGCTGCATTGGATGGCTCTTATTTCATAAAATCTGCCTCACCGACAGATGCATTCCACAGCTGATACACCGTGAACGGCTTACACAAAGCTCGACGTGGTGCTTCGAGTCAATGCTAATCAGAGAGAATACGACAAACAGGTAACCACGCATAGGTTTGATGAAATGCTTCGCATCATAGTAATACTCATCAGCATATATTATTTTCCAGGCCAATAGCAAGGTGCCAGAATGCCCGCTCTACTTGCGACAAGTGACGACGGAAATTTTACACATATGATGAATCACCAGCTACCTAGCGATTAGTTTTATCGTGTATTAATCTGTTTTCACCCTGTTCCAGAGCGTAAGTGTTGCATCCACAGCCTTTGTGGTAAGGGCTAGGGAGTGGCCGCTGCAAGGTGCAGTCTGTCGCGTGTCATTGCCAATTTATGCCCTATCCACGTCGAGAGTGGATTCGTAAATATGTTCCACTGTTCCACACTGCCAGTAGTCACAACCAATTCTACCTGAACTAAACGGGTCCTGGAGCTCGGGACAAGGCAACTTTGGTGAGGCGCATCGGTTGAAGAATAGCATAAACGAGAGATGTAGCTGGGAATCAGTTGAGTTTCATGTTAAGACTCAAGTACCGTGTAAATGAGATTATTTGTCGACTTCTACTCGATTTGGGTTCAAAACATAAGATTGGCGGGAGCCCGGGAACTGAGACTACCTGATGAACCCGAAGAGGAAGGCCAAACAGGTCACGGGCTGTCGAGTTTTCATTAAATTTATGTTCTTTCAAGGAAACAGAATACTCAATCAGGGCTTCCTGAGTGTCCTTTAGACGAAATTCCTCGGGTATCCATTTTTCTGAAACAATTTGTATAGGCGCTTTTCTTCTTTGATCTTGGATTCTGTTGTGCTGCAGTGTGTCTCGATAGTCACGTATAATGTGAATGTGGAACCGAGAGTTGATTACAATTATCAGCCCCGTCAATGGGGGTTGTTAAAAAAATGCGCAATTCACGCACCAGAAGCAACATGCTCGGTGGTTCACCCGCTAGGTCACAGAAGGAAGAATCTTTCAGGAGCAACTCGTGAAGATATTGGATAAAGTATGCAGAGCAAGGGAAGTAAATGCCACGAAAATACGGGACAGCATACCTCTTCTTCAACAAGAAATCGGAATACTTGGCAAGCAGTTCGGGGGACTTCCTCGGTTTTCTTCTTGATCTTGGATTCTGTTGTGCTGCAGTGTGTCTCGATAGTCACGTATAATGTGAATGTGGAACCGAGAGTTGATTACAATTATCAGCCCCGTCAATGGGGGTTGTTAAAAAAATGCGCAATTCACGCACCAGAAGCAACATGCTCGGTGGTTCACCCGCTAGGTCACAGAAGGAAGAATCTTTCAGGAGCAACTCGTGAAGATATTGGATAAAGTATGCAGAGCAAGGGAAGTAAATGCCACGAAAATACGGGACAGCATACCTCTTCTTCAACAAGAAATCGGAATACTTGGCAAGCAGTTCGGGGGACTTCCTCGGGCTTCCGGCCAATTCGGTTACCGCGTTACGGTTGATAAACCTTTCACAACCCTTGTCAAGAGCTCTGGTGAACGCGGGATCACAGGCGAACGCAGACAAGACGAGATTATAGTTCTTTCGATGGATTTGAAGAATCGTATCGATGTAAAGTTTGGGATCCTATAAAAGACGAGATGAGATACAGGGATGAGACTACAAAACTACAAACCATCGGGTCAAGTAACGGAGGCAGATAAATGAGAGCAGTGGCCAAGGTAGCAAGACTCCAAAAGAATGCATATGTACTAGGTTGTCGGCAAATTGTGATATGACGTCAAGAACTCACTGTCAGAGCGGACTTAGCAACTTGGCGCAGCGCTTCACAGCCTTTCTCTTCGACGTGATCTTCAACCATTGAAACCAAAGCCCGCATTCCGTTGGGGAAATGACCCACCAACTTATACATACGCCAAATGTCTGAGGGACAGATGAAACAAAACATCGCAGCAAGTTAATTGGACAGGTGAGGGAATGTGGAGGGGGGTATACAAAACACAATCGACATACCATCATGACTACGCATCAGCTCGATAAAAAAAACTCTATTTCTCCATCCTTATTCGTGCATCCAGACCAGGAAATGCAAGCAGAAGACGGTCAGTATTGTACTCTAAACTTTCGAAGCCGAGACTTTCGTGCGGTGAACCAGACGTTCACCTTTCGTTGTCACAGTAACACACTTAGGTCTTCAGCACAAGGTGTATCATGTACATCCGTTTGGAGTGCATATCTTGATCGATACGTTCAAGTTAATAAAACTTGTGACGTCACGTCAAAAACCATTCCGTCGGGAGAAAATGTAGAGGGGCTTAATTTTCACCTACGATAACAACTCTGCAGAGCTCCTGGGTTCTGGCAGGGGATAGCGAAAACAATAGTCATAAAAACGAAGCTAGTCAATGTTGATCGTTATTAGTGTAAGATGTCGAATTTTTATATGCGAAGTAGCACGGAAGACGGAACACGCCTAACCACTAGCCTATCTATGATTCAGGCTTTGAACTTCAGCTGGCATACCGTTGGCTCCAATTAGATATTTACATGCAGACACACCAGTTCGACAGACACGCTGACCTACAGCAGGTCGCTTAGAGTTCTAACCCCAAGAGCGAAGATATAGAGACGAAGGCAGTAGGTTGAGAGGGATAAGCAACGCTAGGTCAAACAGTCACGATAATTTTCCAGTAGTCATTCAAATCTCTCCTGGCGTCCAGGGCTCAGAGCAGTTCAGATGGAGGAATGTTCCATAACACTTGACAAAATTTAGGGAATTCGTGACGCGCTCGCGGATACCGATCGTACTCATTCCACGATGTGTGAAGTGTTGATCTAGTGATCGGAATGCTGAATAAGTGAAGTGGAGAATTCGACCTTAGACAACATGCTCGTGTAGAACGATTGATTTTAAGAACCACCAGATCTCGGGGCCCGAGAAATTATGAATCTTAACTCGAGGGGGAACATGAAGTTAGGTGTGAGTAGGTGACCTCAAGGATATTGATCCAAATCTTGCCGTATTATGCAACGAACGGTCTACAGAGGAAGAGTAGCCCCACGCACTGACTTGCGATAATGGATTACAGAATGTTTGCGCTAACCACATGAATCAGTCCTATCTCCAATGTCCCGAAATATGCCAATTCCTGTAATTTCTCAAAGGCTACCATGAAAAGCAAGCTGGCTTCTGAGTCGGACGGAAGGCATTGACAAAGTCCTTTCCCCTTTCCATCTTTAACAGCGACAATCATCGGGTTTTCTACATATTCGTGCAAACCCCGACTTCAGTAGTCAAACTAGACTAATGCTCGATGAGATCAGGCAAACATGTGGTCCGGCGAAGGTATAGCTATGCTTGTTGACTTATATCGTGACACGGGTTAAGACAGTAATCCATTGCAGTCGCCCTCCATCTAGAATAGAGCTCAGTTACTTCGCTCCTCATCGGCTTTGCTGAAGAAGCGCAAGTCGGTTGAAACTGGACTGCTAGTATTGAGATGGAACTGCCCTCAGGTTGTCGAACACTAGATATGGAGTAAACTTGTAACAGCTGTAGATCTTCACAGCTCTGTAATCATTCTAGATCGAAGCGTCGCGGTATTGGATATTTTCCGCAACACCCAAGTGTAAAGCGATTTACAAGAACTGGTAAGGGACGCCACCCACGATTACAACAGATAGCGAAGATTATTAGAAGTTGACCAGTTCTCCTACTTTGGAAGCTGTATCATTTCACCTGGTGGAAGAGTGATTGACGCGGTTTCGCGTGGATAAAGAAGGCAAGGTCAGCACTGGCCAACATTTGGTAACGGTGTGACAGTCTTTCGTTGAGGGAGTATCAGTGTGCGAGCGATACGATGCTGGTCAAGTCGTGTTGATGTCAGTGATGACTGTCAGTCTTCAACGGTCCTTAGCTGTATAGCTTTGATCGCATCTGATGGCAAAGTTGTGCGAATAACGAAGAATTATGCCGGAGGGTGCTTGGTTCGTGCAGTCTATCGTCATTCCATGATACCTACTACTCTGTTCCAGGTATCTTTTGTGCATATCACCAAGTCTGCCAAACTGAGCGCTGTTCGCATGCGTTCAACAGAGCTAGATTAGACGAAGGGGTGGGTAGGCAACAACGCGGCGAACGACTACGAAAAAATTGATGTCAATATGGGGGGGCGTACGGTAGATTGGTTCCCCAATTCGGGTCCGAAGGACTCTGAAGCAACGGGGACAGGGACCGCGGCCAAAATCAATGGAGGAACTGCACTCAGAAGTACATGCTCAACGCACATAATCGTAAACTAAGCAAAAAAGTCAAGGATCTACAATAACTAATGGATTCGCGTTGTGCGCACTCCTTATATGTGGGTCTGGAAATATTCTTGTGACACATTTATCAGAATAAAGAATTATAGCGGGTCCCTGTTGGCTAAGATTTTAAAACTGCGCTAAAGCCGTGGGTCCAGATATGCTACTGCCCACTCACACAAAAACAACAGAATGACCTTCACACTGAACCCATGATGAGGTTACCCGTGCTAACTAGAAATTTAAATAGCGATGTTTGAGTTCATGGTCCTATATCTTGTGTCACTGAACTCGACGCCTGTTTGGGGGGGAGTCCAGTCACATATAGACCTGCCAGAGGCAGCAAGCCGGTTCCCCAGCAGAATATACGAGTGAATAGAAGTGAAACACTGCTACAAGAAACACGAGGGGCCAATCAATCAAGTAAGTGGGCTTACAAGCGGCAACTCCACCATGAGCAACGATGCTATAACAGAAACCACATGACCTCACCTTCCTCCCGATCCTCATTGAGTAAACTGACAAACTCCGAAGTAAGGCGATCAATGTGGTCGCGCAGTAGATGGTTTTCGCAGGACCGGATTAGTTTTGGAAGTGTACTGACATGTAGATATGCCTGTACACGGGCTCGTTCTTCGTTTAACCGCATTTCCACCTGAAAGTCAAGTGGAGTACCTGTAAGCATCAATCGTGTCCGCTAAATTGAAAAGCAATACTTCGTTGTGCACAGCATACAAGATACACGACCGTTTAGGTAAATAGGCCTAGGAAGGAAGACAATGCCCCGTGTTCGTTGGTTCACCATTGGCCTTTAGGGTCGGCTTAATTACCCAATCAGGATTCGAGCGTTTTTTTCGTTATGTCTAAGCGTCCAATTCACTGAGAATCTGGTTACTTGCGAAAAGTCATATTTCCACGATTTTCGCCATTCCAAAAACCAATTCTACTTAGGGTCGTTGGAAAATCCGAATTTTACTTGGTATGGCATTACCTACAAGACTGATTCTTCGGTAGTCCATTATCCGTTTGGGACTCATCAGTTAGACGTAGTCCCTGAGGTCCTATCATCCACTCTTCCTGCTTGAACACCAAATTGTGCATAACTGGACCCAATTTGCAAGTCAAGTCAGGGATAAAGAGTAACTCAAATGAATCTCTCGTTTATGGTTTGGCATCGGATGCAGTGGCCTTCAGTATCCTGCTGAGCCATTCAACAGGACTATGTTGACGTTTGCAATTGTGCACACATAAATCACAACAAGCCTCACAAACTCGGTTATTTGTGCTGAGTTGAGCATGGATAAATAGCTCGCTCGCCTGCTATACGCCCAGTTATGTGCGACATTCTGGTGGTAAAACGAAAGTGAGAATGGAGCTCTAAACCCATAACAGATCAAGTGGTTAGGGCGCGAATTTAATGACCGGAAGGTTCGTGGTTCGAACTCGACCTCTGCCTCTCAACTTCCCCTGTCTAAGTTTGGGCAGCCTGGCAGTATCCCAGCTCTCGTGCAACCTTTGGGTGGCATGGCAGTTAGACACCGAAAGGGTGCTAAAGCTGAACGCTACGATTTATGAACAGCCGTGCAGTAAAACTGACGTCACAAACTGTTTTCTTCATTTTCCACTATTTCGCTACCTCCGTACTGAAACTGTCACAGGAGCTTACCACTTTGAAGTAAGTCATCTTACAACGATCTGTTTAATGCATCGTCTTGTGTTCAAGTAGCCGTACTGCGTGAATAAAGCTGTTTGTAAAAGTTATTCTCCCCCCCCCACACACACAAACACCCCACGGTTGAATAGCTATTCGCGCTGACAAACAATGGTCAACAGGGCTAATAAAGTTAATATGACTAGTGCTGTATGTAGGTCTCCGGTAGGAATTCTTCCCGTAGGCCACAGGGCTACTAAACTATGTACAATACTGTGTATACATGCAGAAGACTAATTTCAGTTCTACAGCTACAGATCATGTGCCATTGGTTTCCAGTTGCCATATTATGATTCTTTTACATAAAGAAAACGAGAGGATTGGTTGAAAATGAGGATGACGGTCCGTGCTGCCCACCAGCAATTCATTAATGGGTGGGTACGAGAAGTAAAGCTGGGATTTGGGGATAACTGCCTTTGAAGCGCGATAGCCTAGAACCAGGCATCTCAGTTGAATCATGCAAGTCTGGACGATCTAACAGTGTCTCTGACCTGAGATCCTCAGCCGGATGGACGCAGAGGCCTACGTGATCGATTGACCTTATTGAGTATGACTTATTACCCTGTTCATAACCCTTGTGAGCATATGTGATCAAGACTTATGGTCCAGTGTCTTTCCAGGCTGGATTGCTGTGAAGGATAAAACAGTTCCGTGTCAGCTAATAAAAGCAATTATGGAACCAATCAAACAATTCGCAAGGAGTTGATAACTTCATTAGGACAAAAACCAAGAGTTTATCGGACGAATACCACTGAGCAGGCACGTACTTTTTGCAGATACTCAGGTACAGGATTCGATTGCAAAAATTGGACGCTTTCCAATTGATAATAGCGCTCTGTTTCAGCCAAGAAGTTACGCTCGAAGTAGTCTTGGTAAACGTATAAACGAACATCTGAAGATAATGTAGCTGACGCTTGGGAAGTAGTATCAGTGGAAGATAAGGGAGCTGTTGTAGGTCCGGCACCGTGTAAAGGGGTTCGACAAGGCACGTTCTCACGTGGATTAAGACTAGAAGCGGAAGGCTGTAAAAGAAATAACGGGTAAAACCAGTTAATATAAGCAAACCGGAAATAGAAACTAGCCAAAAAATGAAAACTAGGCGCCATTGACGAAATTCGCATCAAAAATGGACATTTTATATGTGAAAGTAAGTATCAGGCTCATGCGGTCAATTTAAAACTCTCAACTGATGCTTACCCACTCTTGGCTGTGGGCTGGTCCTGCAGCAGAACTCAGGGGGGATCGAGAAGTGGCGCCCATCAAGCCAGGCAGATGTTCAGTTGAAGGTTGGCTGCCACCACTGGGGGATGGGTGAGGATGAGTGTCGGATTTGATCCCAAGTTCTACCAAACACTCGATAATTTTTCTCAAGCGTAAAGTAAGCAACACCTCTCCACGACGTTCCCGGTCTATTTCTCGAAGGATTGAACTAATCAGGACGCGAGCATGGGGCTTCAAAAGCTGCTCCCGCCAGGTAATAAGAGCCAACTGTGAATATGCAGAGTGGGAAAAATACGCATTTTTAAACTGTGCATCGTACATAATATAGTGTGAAGAAGTAGATATTTGGGAGCAAGAACTCTGTATTGTCCCAGCACTATAAAGGCGGATATCCAAAAACGGGGTTAAAACTTACAAAAGTCAACTTATTCACATGAATACAAGTCGGGTAGGTTAGTCAACCAATGGAGAACGACGAAAGCAACTTACGGTTCATATAACGTTGGTTTTGAACAAATAAAGCAAAGTCCTAGACAAGAGAGTTTCGGTCACACTGGATAGAAGTTTCTGACGACCTATGAAAAAAGGGTGTCTATGTGTGGGTTGTCACGCGAATCAAGAGTAGTGCACTTCTTTGACTACTACAGCAACCAATGTTGGTGTCTCCTCTGAAGAGGAGAAATACGAAAGACTAAGCCCATGCATCACGAACAATTTAATGTTACAAAGTAGGTCTGGCAGTCTGGTTACGAAAACAATGTGTAGGTATTTTTTAATAATGATAGAAAAGGCCTGCAGAACATCAAGACCCGATGACTATAAAACGGAGAAAAATGTCAACAATTCACACTGTAGATGCAGTAAAACTACAGGTATAACCAAAAGCAAGATGGCTAGATGGGGGACAAAGACTAATGCGGTCCAGTGATTCGGAGAATCAACGGTCGTCCCGTCCAACTAATCGCTGCAGGAAGTTGTGTGAAACATCATTCTAGCACACCGTATGACCTACATGTATGCGACCAAATGCCACGGAAAGAAAACATCAACTGATCGATAAACCCATTCGCAAAGATGCTGCCATTTGTCTCCCTGGATGTGACAGTGAATCGGCTCAGGCCTATTAGACTAGAACAAGGGCATAATGGTTCGTGTCAACGGTGGTGATCATACTTGCGGCCCGGTCGGACTGGAAAGACACACGAAAAGCCTGTCGGGGTTTGGCTAGGATAACTCTAGTCGGTTAGATGAACTGAAAGTAATCTAAATCTGTGGGATTAGGCGACCGATGAACACAACACAATGCTGTTAACAAGTGGTATTCGAACGCCCCGGAAACTCTCAGTTAACTTGGGATGAGAAAAGTGATATTTACTTTGCAAGGCCAATTGAAGCGCAGAAAAATTAAGGAAAGCACCACACGAAGTTCATTGAGAAGTCACAGAACGAGTACCAAAATCACTTCCAACTCTGCGAACGTTATGACCCAACACAGCAACAGTTGTTAGACGGTACTTCTGTATTCCATCCCACTACGTTGCAAATTTTTCGCCGTCTAAATGTGGGGGAAGTGTCGAGTAACTGTGAGAACCATTTACTGTGGACGTTACCGTCTATCCATTTGTAAGATAGGGTCTCATTTAGGCATACGGTTAGCCTTGTGGAATTTCATGGAAGGGGGGGTCTTGCGGGGAATAGTTTCACCAGTAGTTCCCGCAACAGTTCATTCACGTCAATCAATCAATTTGACAGACATAAACAGTGTACCATAAGCATATTGGTTGCAGCTGCTACAGTTCCAATTACCGGAAAATGGGAGAGTGTGGGACATACAGTCAAGTCTTGCAGGCGATGGCACAGTTCCAATACCGGGAAATGGGAGAGTGTGGGACATACAGTCAAGTCTTGCAGGCGATGGCCACTCAATCAAGTGAAGAACGGGGACGCTCTTGATGAGGCTGGATGATGGAATTCAGCGTCCTTCGGATGAAGTAAATGCGTGATCCACTTCGTGTGAACACCGAACAAAAAGCAGGTCGTTGAGTTAGACTTGTTATGAACCTCACATTTCGTGCTATAACCGGTGTGGGACCACTTGAAATCATGTCTTCAACAGATGTTTCCGCATAAACAAGAGACAGACCCACACGACCACAACATATTTCTGAAGGGAGATCTGGTAAAGAAACTAGTCGCATTACCCAAATGTCGACAAACATCGTCAGCTTTGGGCATATTACTCGGGTTTGAAGTCTAGGTAGAAAAAAGAAACGCTACAGCCGGCAAACTGATGTTATGCTGTTTCTCGCACGGCACTCGCGTGCATTTATAGAAGCCTGATACATCTTCGAGCTTCAGAAGGAATACTGTTATATCAGTTGGACATACCATTCAACCGCATCCATAGTCTCTTAGGGCGGTGTTACAAAAGACCGACTGAGATGCTCTTCATGGATCAAGGTCTATTCCTGCAGGCGACTTCTCACAAGTATATAGCTGAGCCACCTTTGTTGTTGACTGTTTCACCGAAAACAGTCTTCTTACTACAAGCCGACCGAATCCGCCGATATACGCCTACTGCCGACAGTGAGTGCTTTCTACATCTTTGCTATTCTCCAACATCATGTATTTACTCAGACTTCAACATCTGGTATTTTGACGGTCTACGCGCAGTGTCATGGTCAGTATATGATGGTAAGGATTCGTGGGAATCATTCAAGGTCGCTGATCCCGATTGTATGCCAGTTGAATCACACTGGAGGAGCAGGCGAGCCGCTTTGAAAGCTGTCAGCATGGTTTCATCTGTGTGCCCCTACGCATCAATCGCGTTGGTAATCTTTTACGGGATTTCCGGCTGGATCAGATTTCTAAAGGCGAAGGACTTATAAGTCTTTAGTCAACTGTCGAAGCCCTGAAGCAAAGCTTATTTCTATAAGTGGGCTCGGTGGCTAAGTTGCGAACTTACTGGCCGGAATGTTTGCGGTTCGAACCCTACCTCAGTATCTCGATTGTCTAGGCTTGGGCAACCTGATAGAATGAGAGCTCTCATGCTTCTTTTGAGTGGCACGGCAGCTAGGGGCAGAAAGGGTGTTACAGCTGAACCACTACCAAACCATACGTACAAATAATACAGCGTAGTCAGAACTAAGTTACGCGCTGTGAAACTAACAGTCTTGAACAGTCATCCTCTGTCGGTAGATGACAGGCTAATGATACAATCAGGTTCACAGTTGATTCAGACTTGGTGGCAGCCAAGTCACACGGTGTTAGCATTTATGCTGGAAAGTTCGCTAGATAGGGAGAGGTGATGGCCAGTGAATAGCTGACGAAGCTGTTGTCTGTTCTGCGTGAAAAGCTTGCACACCAAATCGAGCGCCGATATGTGCTACCTCAACTCAGTCTATCAGTTTTGAACACTGATATCATTCGCATCAATAATAACATCGACTTTTCGCTTGATCCCAATCTTAATCAATCCCCGCCCAACTTACTAGCGACCACCATTGAGGAATAGGCCGTCTCAGACACTTGGTGTCACTTGATATTAGTGCCAATCTTCAAAAAAGAGCCCGGAACGAATGTCACTCTGACTCCCGTTTTAGCAAGAATTCAGTACCACTGATTCTTCCACGTCTTAAGAAGGCGAGACATCAGGCCGTGAGCATCACGCAGGATTTCGGCCGGATAGAGGCTGCGTCGATTACATCAAACTCCACCAGGTTTCAAAACGACGGTATATGTACAGACGGTCCAGTCTTAGCCCTTGACTTCACAAGTTCGTTCAATTTTGTTAATAGGTCTGTGCTTCAAAATACACTTGCTTCGTGTGAGAATGTATGGAGAGCCATCGCGAAGATACCGGCAAGGATGTCCACTTCCTCGATCACTGTTCGACTCCCACATCGATAAACCCATGGGTACTGTTTCCCCTCATGCGTTTGGATGAAGGCACTGCAAGAGATGACGGCTAACCAATGTCAGCAGTGTACGTGCTGTCAACATCCTTCCAGATTGTCTGATTGATTGACAGAATGCTTATAATAGACAAGAAGCATACTCCTTTCCCAGAGCTAGTAATCCATCGGGCAAGATGTGACTTTTGCTTAGAGGAAAAGAAAAAGAAAGCGTTCAGCTGTAGCCCCCTTCCGGTGCCTAGCTGCCATGCCACCCGAAGGAAGCACGAGGGCTGGGATACTGCCAGGTTGCCCAAGCCTAGACAGGGGAAGTCGAGTGGCGGAGGTCGGATTCGAACCACGGACCTTCCGGTCAGTAAATTCGCGCTCTAACCACTTGGTCCATCTCGCCCCCTTGCTTAGAGGATACGGGTCACAATCCCTACATGGGCCCTTCAAATTTACCATCAGCCCCCATCCTGAAAATAGCATTGTTTCTCCAGTAAAAAACGAGGAAGAGATCATCAACTTTATTTCACTTTAAGGTGAATAAGACTAAATAAACTTCAAGTTGTACGGCGGCGAGACATCAGTGTCCACACATATGTTGTTGGAAGCAGTTAGGCGAAGATCCGCCCGCCCGGTGGCACGAAACGTTGATTCAGGGTCATTAGGGGCTCGGAGTGGAACGTGAAAGGGCTGGGTTCGTTTTATGGGAGCGGTCAAGGTGCATCGCCAAGGAAATACTAAGCAAAAGGAAATAAGTTCTGTGAGAGGCCAGTTAGCCTACTTAACATAGAATGAGGAACTTGAAAGAGAATGCACCTCTTGGTTTTGTTCGATTCCAATGGAGCGTGGTTTGACAAAAAGAACCAGTGAGAAACCTGAGTATAAGATGACTCAGAAGCGTCAAGTGGCGAAGTCGTAAGAGCTGTCAAGGACGAAAGTGTACGGCGAGTGACAATCATCACAATCAACTGTGAAAACCGCACACTTGCCGGACAGCAGTTATAGCTGCTACAGTTTCGTTCACCGATGAGTTGAGTAGGTGGTGGTAAAAAGCAACGCATTGGATGAGGTAGATGATAAAATTGACGCATAAATACCGAGGTGTCGGTGAATACAACATTGGGGGAATTGAGAGGGGAAGCTATGCATTGAAGGCAACAGCTGGGATGCATGGGTGTCACTGATGGAGCGACTGGGCCATCTGACAATGCCTCTAACCACTGATGTGCACTGCCTCTAAATCCCCATTCAGAGAAACGGCAATGACCGGCGCAGCAGATTTTGCTGGTAATGGCCTTCATATTTCGCTGCTAAGTTATTGCTTGGTCTCCCCTGGCTCGTGTCCACCCTTCACGTGGTTGTACCAAAAGGGCGCTTCGAAAAATTCGGCCAAAGGACATAAGGAGCATGTGACCAAGTCAGCGAAGCCTATGGTGAGTGATGGGTTCAGCTATCGTGGATAAGTTATTTCCCCAGAAAACCATTCAATGTA
This sequence comes from Opisthorchis viverrini, assembly GCF_000715545.1. NCBI lineage: Eukaryota > Metazoa > Platyhelminthes > Trematoda > Opisthorchiida > Opisthorchiidae > Opisthorchis > Opisthorchis viverrini. The sequence goes on from NW_008751670.1 coordinate 1,721,745, forward strand.
CATCAGCAATACCGGTCCGGTGTACCCGCCAGATTCGGACAATGCTCAGAAGACATCGATGGTCAAACGGTAAAAGGTTTTGACGTCCTGATTGTGCAGCGGCCAGCTTTCCGACACGTATAACAATGTAGGGCGCACCGCAGCATCGTCGACTCGACCCCTGACGGATAAGCTGGTGTCTCGCCTGCGCCACAAATGATGCAGGTTCACGAAGGCTACTGTGGCCCTCCTAATCCGGATAGAAATATTATCTTTCGCGAGGCCACCGGGACTGATACAGATGTCCAGGTGGAAAATTCGTCTTCGACAGCAATCGGCTCACCCACGAGCATCAGCGTACAAGCCCTAACTCAGTCGTAATGCGGCTACCGGCTTCTGTACTACTGTAAGGATCAACCTTATCACGCGAGAAGTGAGTCGTAGAGCACCAGGTAAGGTTTTAGCCAGGTAGAGGATGCATTGACCGCATCTCCACATCACGTCATGGTACTTGAGTAGCGTCGCACATCCAGTTGATCATCAGTGGCGTTTATCCTGGACTGAAAAAGTCCCCTAGGTCACGTGGATAGATTAGTCATCCCACCTACACTTGACCAACAAAAAGAATGCCCACGAAGTGTATTCACGCCCTTAAATATCATACCTCTAATCACGTCGGAAAAGCCTATCAGTAGTATCTGGTGTGCAAAAGAAACTCTCAAGTTGGATAACAGGCTTGATGGTTCGCAAGTTGAAAATATCAATGTAAATGCAGCAGCCCTGTTCGAAAAGCGATAACTAAGAAAAGAGCGGCAGTGGGGGCATTAATCAAATCTTCCATTTGCATTACTGGCGCGTGGGATGTACCGCATAGTGGAAGGGAAGAAGGGTATCGGAAGTTAACGGTGGGAAGCGCAAACATAGGCACAGTTTGTCTGCCCTGTGAACCGGTCTGTAATCGATAAATGCACGTCATTGACAGATGGGAGTATGTTGTGAGGCACAACTGAATGATCATACCTACGTTCAATGCAATAGATTGTGAAAACATACATATGCGTGCATTCAGTCCAGCCCTCGCTACGTTTACGAGATAATGGGAAGAATGGGAAGGAAACACAAATGTACATCATCACCGCTGATGGTTTCCTGTTAACAGCAAGGAATCGCTACCCCATTAATATGGCAACTTATTGGATCAGAATAAAAACACAGGGGGTGCTCGTGAAATACCAGGTAATGAAGAGATCCACTAACTCATTAAGTATCGGAATAAATAAATCGGAATAAATAAATCGAAAGGTCAAAGAAACAAAAATGAACTGAATGTGGCAGATGTGGTTTCAAGCTTATTAGTTGTCAATCGCCGTATAAGCGATAGGATATGGCAGTTTGATCCTTCATTGATGCCGATGTATCAAAAGCGTGGACGAAGAAGAAAGACGAAAACAGCAGCAGGAGAAAAGGCTTGTAGTCGCAACCACAGTTCAGACGGCCACCCGATCCGTATTCTTATCGCTCTCATTACGACTGTGAGGTAAGCTGGACCATCAGGATTTATCGATGTAAATTATGCCAAAGACTATCCAGCTCTAACACCCTTACGATGCCTAACTGTCACGCCACCCGAGGACTGGAATACTGCCACGCTGCCCAAGCCTAGACAGGGAAAATCGAAGTGCGGAGGTCCGGTTCGAACCACGGAAATTCCGGTCAGTAAATTCATGTCCTGACCACTGAACCATCTGCGAAAACATGTCACTCATGGTCGTCGTATAATACACACTGTATTGCACATACAAGACAGTCGTCTTAATGAATACAAGGCCGCAGTGGCAGTTTCGTTGCCAGCCCATAAGAAACACGCAGCAGGGATAATTTTCATACAACCCTACCTAAGGCAACACGAGACTGGGCTGGCAATACTACCGGACTTGAAGACATAAAACGCATGTACCTCATGATCACTTGCGATATAAGGGTGCATGTGTAGGTCCTTAGAAATATGAATCAGCTCGTAATAACTTACTGTAACCACAACGGGATGAACCTGAACAGAGACATCCATATTCTTGGGACAGTAAACCGTCTTCATTCGGATTTGTGTCCTTTTACCGTTATTCTCACAAAGACTACACAACAAGATGACAGCAAGGGTGAGAGCTACCAAAAGGTAAACCAAACCTTTAGAAATTAAAAGGGTATCCAATGAGCAATTTTCTGGCCCCTGGTCAGGTCCTAATCAACTGTAAATTTTGCAGTTGTTAGCTACGTTTTGGCAAATGATGAACGGCAATTACCATATTTCTAACAATTTCGGTTTTTAATAGGACAGAACTCCCTGAGTGCACAAGGATGAAACGCATATCAATAAAAGCACTCATGTGTGTTCACGATATAAAGAAACACCCCAATTCGACATTCAGATGGGGAATAACGAGCAGTATTGTAACACGCATTCACATGCTCTCGTTAATAGTCAGTCTCGTCATAAAAATAGATTTCCGAGGGCCTTGTCGTCACTAAATGTATCACGAACGAAGTACTCTCCATAACCGGAGGCATCGTGTTCCGAAATTGAAAAAGTCACCCTATTATCAACGTGCCTATGTGGTGAACGCACGGAGGTAGGTGAGTGTCCGATCGAAAAAACACAACCCTTCGAACTCGGTATCCCTTCTGTGACCGAGCAAGGGAAAATGGGCGAGACGTTCCATAAACTTGGACATGGACAAAAGAAAAAGCCACTTCCGGTTCGCATTGCGAGCATACCTCATAGATTTCATACACATGTTTCCTCCCCTCATCCTGCTCTCTCTTTACCCAGTTTCTGCTGAGATAGGAACAGGTCCCATCAAGGACCGTGGCAGCGAAGCGGAAGTCCGTCCACGTCTTCTCGAAATATGACAGCATCTCTTCTCCATTGAGATTATCTCCTTTCTAGGAAAATAACATTCATCTTCACACACTTACCAGCTTCAAAGAATAGACATGTGCTCTGAGATAATCCCGTAGCTTTCTGTATAGTTCTAAACCAACCACTTTCCCTCCACCGGTGCTTTGATCAGTTCTCCCGCTAGCTTGTGGCCGGTGATCAACAAATGTGCAATAATTATACACATGGGTGTATAATCGCATATATCTAGCTTTCTTGAGAGTTTTTAGCTTGAATATATCATCTATGCCACTCTTAAGATCATCCCAAACGAGTGCGAGGTTCCCAATAGACGTAGTCATCACAAAAAATATTTCATCTCAGATATTTTTAAAAAGTGCGCGGAAAAATCCTAAAACAAAAACGGCATCTTCAGGCCAATCAACAGTCTAATCAATAGTTTCGGTGTGCGTGTACGTGAGTGGGTAGCCGAATGTTTGAAGAAGGCCCCTTACGACCTGCAATTTAGGAGCGAATAGCAGAAAGTAAATAGGTTCAACAAGTTTAAGATGGGACAACCAAGCCAGGAAGCCGACAAGGCCCCTTCGGAAACTTGGATTCAAACCCTGCTTACAGCTATTGAATCTCCTACCTTTTCTGGTAGCGCGCCTCTAAGCTGTTTGCCTCCGGACACAGAACAGACAGTGATGAAGTGCTTAGCCACAAATTTTCTCAGTATTATGTACAAACTTCACGATATTAAACATTCAACTTGCTTTGAACAGCCACCATTGTCGCACCCAGAGACCTGGCTCAAAGCAGAAATCTCTGGCGCGGGGATCTTGATGGATGCCTACTTCATTTCTCGAAATGATAGGAAACGCCGTAGCCCAGTTCAGAATGCCCACCCCGATCGTCCTCCCCGACACTGCTCGTGCACATTCTTATTATGCAATGTGGACTCAAATTGTATTACATGGAACCGATATTCTTCTTCCCGGTATAATCTACCGCTTCCCATCAAGTTTTACAGAACATGATCAGTTCCACGTACAAGCCTTGTGCAACCATCTTCGCACATCTCTGCTTGTGGGTGAGTTTAACGTCCTCATTGTCCCCTGGTAGATTTCAAGCATACCATCTTGCATTAGCGCTGACCGAAGACGCCTAACAGAACGCTCGGACTCAAAATATCGCTGTACCCACCAGATACTGCACAGGCCAACTGCAATCCCCCTTGGATTCGGCGATCACCAACGGGAGACGCTCCGCGTGAATTAAAGCTCAATTAGGCATGGTGACCACTGTGTGCTGACGCTTGATTTCATGTACCATTGGACCAGAAATCCTGAACCTCAGATGTGAATTCGAAACTTCTGCTGTTTAGGCTCCACAGACACAGGTAGTTTCTTTGAGCACTATAGAGTGGGACCAGCTGCGCTGGCTATACACTATTATTGGACCACTGTCCTGAAAATTCATAAGGATGAAGAGATGCTCGACTCAAGAAACTCAAAAGCGCCTTGCCAAAGAGTTGCGAAACTCAGAGTGGAGTGTGCCAAGGAGGCAGTTTCCAACCATGTGCCCCATGTGTGTTTGTAGAAAACGCGATTCTGCGGCCGTACTCAATTAAAATATTTTCTCTAGTTTCCTAATTCTCCAACTCCGAATTCTAAAAAAATTCACTTGTGCACGTGTTCGCAGCGGCTTTGGGGCGCAAATAATTTTGGAAGTCATGTTGGACACCCGGTGCCCACAAATCGGAAAGTGTTGATAACAGCTCGTGATATTATCGAGCTTCTCTTCCGAGGTGGCCCGGACTCCTGTTTACATCTAGGATGTTTTACAATCCAGACCACAGAGTCTTGGATGCGTAACGTTGAACATGCACAGCACAGATGACATGATTTCGCTTAGAGATTTCGATACACTTGTAGCCAATACAAAGAGCTTACTAGTTAGAACGGCAGCGATGCAATTATTTATCACGTATCCTAGGGCGCATGTTGGATGTAATCGTTGTACCACGTAATAATTGAGCATTTGTGTAAAATCGAAAAGAATAACCTGTATCTTAGCTGTGAAGGTTTAATCAGAGAAAATCAGAACAACTCCAATGCATTGGATTCAAACAATAAACCACGTACCTTGGAAAAGTCTTCATTAGCGCACCAAGAGTCTGTTCAGAAGGCTTTCGGGGCATTCTGTGAGCTGTGATGTGGCACTCGTCTAGGAAGTGTGCTCACCCATCACGCTGTTTTCGAGGACTTTGGCCTCAGCATAGGCCTGGAAACAGCAAAAGGTAATTTTTTGCTCCCTAAAATGCTTCATGTTTACATGGCAGGTGTCGTGTAGGACTTCAGTAGACGCTAGGNTTTCCATGGCAGGTGGCGTGTAGGACTTCAGTAAGACGCTAGGCTTCGCTGGTTCGAGAAGTGATTAGGCCACTTTATTATCACCAGACTATAACGCCCAATTATTTAATCGGTACCTGCGAAGATGCAAACCCGGCATCCAAGATGAGAAATGGAGATGACTAAACGGATGCACGAGTAGTCTCGTTGGTGTAACAAGTCAGTCAACCGAAGGTAACAAGGGTCTTCAAAGTCAGCAGCATTCAGGGGAATCGAAGACGTTAGTTGTTAACGGCGGTGCACAATAATTAGAAGGCGGTATGACCAAAACCAGCTCGAAGGCGTAACTAATACTACTAGGTTAATTTCCAAACTTGTAAGGAGAACGCCAAATGGGACATGATCAGGCCGTTACAACGTGAGCGCGGAGAGTTAAAACACCGGCGAGGAGAGTAAAATCAAGTAGACTTGCTTGTATCATGAGACTATTCGTAGATTGTGGAAATCAGGAAGAAAGATCAATGGGGCATGGTATACGTCTAGTTCAATGATGATGGAGTTGACTTGAAAAAAGCTGAAAATCCTTTTCTGGCTATGAGTATTCTTGAACGTTTGAGTACACTGCCAGTCACGAAAGGCAAAAATGGAGATGGGAATGGAAAAATATGGTTTACACCGGAACCAAGGAGATTCACTTGTGTCGCTTTGGGTGAAGAGAGTGTTGCAAGACATGCTTGCGAGGGAAAGGCGGTTGCAATGCACAGGATGCCGTAAGTAAACACTTGAACTTATGAAAGGAGCAAACCGAAGTTACTACGCGAAATACGAACGAAATTTTGCTATCTTCAAAAGAAATCTTCCAGAAGGCGGTTGCATCCTGGTAAATATTTCTTCATCAGTTTCAACCAAGGGTCTGAGCAATGGTCACCAATGGAAGGAGGTGGTTCATGGAGTGTCATCAGACTGGGCATGGCAATGTTGCACTATCACTGCACTAACACACTCCGGGTTCTCTACAACCCTATGACGGACGTCAAGTTTGCGGCAACCAGACAAGTGATGCATATTCCTGTAAAGGCTGAATTTGGGTTAGACACAGGCATGCGTGCAGGCCGACAACCATCCACAATGAATGATTGAAGGTGATAAGAAGCCATCCGAGAGGCTAATGTCGAATTGAAAAGCTTGGGAATATGGTGAAACGGAGGTGTAATGTGTTGAGAGCAGTAGCGTCTGGTGAATCCAGAGAGGTATCAAATTAAACACTGTACAGTGGAAAATTGTATTCCAAAATGGAACGACAGGAAGCTAGTTGAATCTATGAAATGGTGGATTTTTGTTTGCAGACCTAGCAACCAAGGGTCAACTGAGGTTTCCGATGTTGTATGGGGGCACCACAAATCCCTAATAATGTGCTTCTGCCCGGCGAATATGCAGGACATTCAGTAGCAATGTAAGAGACTGCCATTGGCGGTAAGAGTTGCATTTTGTTTGCACTGAGCGTCAGGCGATCAGAAGTTTCAAGGCTGAGGCAACATTAATTGCTCGAGTTTGGAAAAATGAGGACAGCTGCCGAGGTAGCGAGTGAGAAGGCTAGTCGTTGGACTAGTTGGCAGAGTTAATAACAGTGTTAGCTAGCCCGGAGGCGGCATTAGTTTTTAGCTCAGCTAAAGAATCCAATCAGAGGGTCCCTGATGTGTTTGGGGGGAGTGATGCGAGTACGCATATGGCAATGCAACTTTTTGACTTCTAGATGGTCCCGTAACAGCAGCGAAGCAAAGGGTGATCGAGATAAGTGTGCGCAAATCTTAGAATCTATTAACGGGTCATCCAATAAGCCCAAACGGATGGAGTGTGTAAGGTTATCTCGGTACCACAAGATTGTTTCGCTTGCGAGCATGATTCGAGTAATCATGAAAGTGACCACTATTAGTAAGATCTTCAAAGCCGTGTGAGGCACCACTCAGGTGGTGACTTAAGAGGTTTAGTGAGGCGGTAGGGGTGTTCAAGGAGGCTCTCCATTGAATACATGGGGCATCGACTGGCTCATAGGCACAAATGATCTCGGTCCGGTGGCTGTTGAAGGAAGGCAGGGTGGGAAGTTAACAATTTATCATTGGGTTGGAAAGTTTGGTGGTGGGGTTGTTCGATACAAACGGCTGCAGGGTAGCCTGGTTACGGAACGAAAGCTACTTTACATCTTTCGACAAGTGGGACAAATATGGCTGAAAGGGACCGGCGCGAGAATTAATGAACAGCAGTACGACACATCGTACTTGCAAGAGGCCAAGCCATGTTTCCGGCATATAAAGAGCAGCTGCATTGTGTAGGTTATAGCTGTAGATAAAAACAAAGGCGACGGATATCGCCGATAATAATCTTTTATTCTAACATGTGCATCCTATTAATTGGGTAAGAGTTAGAAACGGAGTAGGAGGAACCCACTGCGACGTCAGCAGTAAGAAAATGGAGGGAATGGGTGCGACAGATAACGGCTACTTTTACAACTGTAGCAGTGCATATAACGAGGGACGCAAGGCTTTTGACGCACCATCGCGGATATCTGAAGCCGCAGGGCGTTGTGGGAGTTTTTCCATCTGGGCGATTTAGATGTGGGCAGGAAATGAAATTCTTAGTCAACCAAAGGTGACGGTAAGTTCAAGGTAATCAAGCTCGCAAAAATTTGCGCAGTATGTTTGGTGATACCGGATCGTTCAGCTCGGTATATCCAATGGAACTGGAGAAACCGGCGCGTGAAAAAGCTGGTGCTCAGTTACTAAAATGATTCGAGGGAAAGATACAGCGTACATGATGAGAGTAGCCTGTGTGGGCAAGTGGGACAAAAAGCTAGGTTGGCAAATAAGCTAGAAACTGTACACAGGTGCACATTTTTGGAGAAAACTAGAAGATATAGCATCGATTAGATCAGAAATGCGAACCAAATGACCATACGAAACGAGTGTACAGGTGTGCGTTGTCTGCTGTATCAAAATGCTCCTTTGATCCGCTTCTCGTGGCCTAAATTGGCAACGGGGCATCACTGGCGAGAGCGGGAAGTGCTAGAAGTCTTGGTTCACAGAAGCACATTTGTCCTACTGGTCCTAATAATATTTAAGCGAACCGATTCAATAGGCACAATATATGGAAGAGAAATGGTTGTAAGTAAATCTGTTCAACAGATGAGACGGTTCATGTGTGTAATGGTCCCAGCCCATAGTGGATAGCTTCAGGTATCGTAAGTTGAGGCATACTCAGTGTTGCGATTCTTATGAAAACCAGGGCCGCGGAAAGCACGAAAAAGCAAGATTTCATTTACAAAGGCCCTCAATTGTCTACCGATTTGGGTTTTACAGCAAGCTCACAGGCAGAAACGCTTAAACTCCTGCGTGAGAAGTCCTTCAATTGAAATTGCTGCACCAGGCCACCTCTTGTTTCAGCTGGCACGATATTTCATGTATTGCATTAAGTTTTTTGGACCTAATATACTGGTAACAGGGTTGGCTTATCCCCTATTGGCGAAGATTGGCTAATTAACTAATTTGCATATCAAATTGTTTTCCAGGGGGGAAGAACACCATAATTTATGAGCAGATATGTGCATTTGTCGAATTTCTCGCGGGTGGAACCTGAGGCCAGTGGAAACTGGGAGGTTGCGCCTACTATCGAGGGACTTTTACCCATTTTTTAATAGTGAGTTGCGTCAATAACATGTTTTCAACCTGCATTTTGGGTCTCCAATAATAGCATCTGAAAATTGGGGTTAATTCAAACCAGTAAAGTGTGACAGAAAGTATCAGTACTCTTTTGGTTTCCTTTGACCAGCGGGCTCTAAAAAATGTTCATTTTCCCGTAAGGCGGCCGGCGTTGTTGTGTCACGTCCTAGATGAACCTTTCGTTCAGTATTTACCCGGTCAGCACGATAACTTTGTCTCCGCACGACTCATTAGACCACTCATTGGTCTTGTTTTCGGCTCCCGCATTAGCAAGACTACGGCCATCCGATGTTATACATGATGGAGTATATTCCAACCATGAAAGCAATTCCATCTGAAACAGACATAAATGGAGCGGAAAAACGCAGGTTTAGGCCGGCGTGAACAAGTGGATAATATGAATCCTGGACAGGGATGGGATAATGGGATGCGGGCAGTCAGATCAGGCACGATAGCGGCAAGATAAACAACGGTTACATCAACAGTAATTCTCTTTGACGCTGAGTAGAAGCAATGTTACCTCCCTGTCTCATTGCTCGTATTGAGTTTTTGGGGGTTTAGTGAGCTTTGTTTGCAAAGGCTCGAGACTATGGTTATGGGCTCAAGCAACCAGTCGGTTAGTAGATGATTTGGTAGAAAAGTGTATTGTGGTGCTGGAATTTGCAGGTTAAAGCAGAGGTGAATTGGTCAGCCTAACTCTTAGTGGTTGAGTAACTCTACATTGTCGTTTAAATCGGACAATAATTCGGATATTTTGGAAGGAGCTCTTTAAGTTTGTGGAATAAAGGTTGCCAGATTGACATGTATTGCTTAGTTTGACGGAAAGCTCCACCGCTCTACTCTAGTGAGCTACAACTGCCTAGGAACATTGTGTCAAAACGCTTGGAGGTTAATTCTTTAAAGTTAGCAGGTCAGGTCGGTGGTGCACGAGTTGAAGCTGGATGTACTTGCCACTGGATACGTTAGGGTAGGTCCGCGGAATCTAGTGAAAAGCTCTTAAGTTTAGACAGCCCCGTTGAGAGTTACTGGGATAAAAATTTCTTTGCTCATCGGGGTTTGCCATTTGAAGTTTACCCAGGAACTACTTCAAAGGTCAATATCCCGTGTTATAGGAGGGACAAATAATGTTCCCGTTCAAATTACAGTGACGTGGCTGAAGTTTAGAGCGTTATGAGTAGAACTAACGGTGGGGAAAACGCGAGGCTCAAGAGGCTGCCTGATGCAGCGGAGCTTTTAGTGAGGACTTGCACCAGAGTTTCGGGGATACCAAGGCAGGCGCAGATCACCGGACGCAATTAATCACGAGCGGTAGATAAGTAGCCGGAGTATTGCACTTTGAAACGTCGGTGCATCAGTTGGTGGGGAGGGCCGTGTTAATGCCAACTAAGAGGGGACATTAAGATTGAGTCTGAAATGGTCCCTTGCTATTTATATCTACGAAGACATGATATTAACGAGTTGAGAAACTAAGCAGTCAGGGACTTACATAACACAACAAGGCTTACAGCATGCCACCAAACGGGACAACGTCTTGCTTCGATGGTTCGATAAATGCAGTTAGATGGATGATAGGGATATGCGGACCATTTTGCTTTGGAAGAATGAACCTACGGTTATTGGAGTACGGCGAAACTAAGATTCCGTTTGGACCCTCGTTTTGCTGTTTGCGGCTTGTACCAAAGCATCAACGGTTTCGTGTCATCCAGGTCGCACAACGGTTATCAATCTAGGTTAAAACCGTAAAGTTAAATTTGTGACATGTCATAAAACGGCCTCCTCTGCCTCCTTAAATTCGAATTCACCTCAGTCCCAAAGGTTCGCCACAATTTTCATGCAACATGTGTTTCACGGTCTCTGTTATCCGCTGCGTTTGAATTACGTCAGTCCTGGTAAAAACACACTTGCGTTGGACTAAACTCATTTGTACATGGCTGCCGTACTTGTTAAGTTCCAGCTTCAGCCGGAGCTCTCCATGTTTGCCATCAGCAACACTGAACTCAGCGTCCAAACAAAAAGGATTCGGTCTACCTACATGCACTCAATTTTCGTACTCTGAGGCAAGCATCATGGTTAGCTGAGCTCATCCATACGCCGGATCCGCCCACGTACAGTCTAGAAGGAGAAGAACCCAGGAGACAAATAATTTAATTAGGCCGGCTTCCCATAGCTTTCTGCTTACTTACGGTTTTCCGATATTAATTACACCGAAGCCTGCTCTGCCTGGGATATCGAGTGGATACTGCATTGAGCTGTCGAAGGGAAGCGTCCCTTTTTGGATGCATGCATTTTGGTGGTATTTGAGGTCTTCTCATTGAACAAATTTCGCGGAAGAGCTTGGAGAAACCGATATCCAAAGCGCAACTTTTTTATTGTTTCTGCTTACGCACCCTGAATCTCTGGAGGCATTGTGGTGCTGCAAACACTCCAGTTCACTGTGATTTTGTCCCTCATGGTACATCAGGACGGCACAACCCTCGACGCAGATGCGCGGTAAGCTTGTTAGAACGACCATAGGAGACCACACCGAAACCATTACAATGAGTGAAAAGTGTCGATCTGAAAGGAAAAATCCTTCACCGGATCAGGGCGTGCCCATCAGACAGATCATTCCGGGTGAGAATAGGTTCGACCTACTCTCTTCCAGCGCCGGTCTGAATTGGAGTTCCTCAAGGTTCCGTCTTGGGACTACTCCTGTTTCTGATCTACGTCAACGACCTCCCAGATGTTCTTGCGAGTCTATGTCCACTTTTTGCGGACGACTTGAAATCCTGGAGTTCCAATGCCAGTGCCCTCCAAATGGATGTAGACGCTGCCAAGCAGTAATCGTTGGACTGGCACCTTCCCCTGAGTGACGAAAAGTGCGTCCATGTGTCGCTTGGAGGAGACTCAGCGAATGCTTTTGTTGTGCTTGGTGAAAAGGGACCAGAAAACATCATGAGGATAGATGCCAAAAAGGATTCGGGCATCTGGGCCTTCTCAAAATTTTCCGTCTCACTGCACCATGAGAAATCGGCCCAAAAGGCATTCGCCATTTTACGGATGATCCGACGCATCTTCTCCCGCATTACTCGTATGGACTTCCGAATACTTTATGGTGCCTACGTCAGACCGCTCCTGGAATACGCCGACCAAGTTGTCTACTCAGGACGCACGAAGGACGTCACCCTCATTGAGCGTGTCCAGCGAGCCCCCACGAGAATGGTTGCCGCCCTCAAATCCGTGGATTACGAAACGGGTCTCGCGATGCTCGATCTCTTTCCCCTGGAGTACCGTCGCCTCCGAGGGGACCTAATTCTTACTTGTGCCCCGTTTGAACAAAGCTTAGCGAACAGGCTTTTTACCGTTCACCCAGAAAACTCACAGCGGGGGCATAGTAAGAAAATTTTCAAGCTCAGATCACACACATTCATTAGACAGAATTTTTTCTGATTTCGTGTAGTAGGTGCGTGGAATAACATTCCTGCGACGGTTGTTCACGCTCCTTCTAGAACCCATTTCAAGGCACTATTAGACACTTATCTATGCCAATCCTCGCGCTGGCGAGCATACTGCCCCGCGCTGAGAACATAAAGAGCAATGCTTCACCCTTTTTTCACTTGTGCTTTTCAGGTGAACGACAGCCACTGACCGACAAGAACAAAACCGACTCGGGAAACTTGGGCAAAAGTCCTGATCCTGTGTACCAATGGCAACGGCTGGACGCACACCTAAAATTTCTCTGAAACCGCGGTTCGAAGGAGGAAAACTTTAACAAAATTTTAATATTTGATGGTAATTTTTCGGGCGTATGAGATCTTCCCAAACGGCCGTAGTTTTGTTGAAAGTTGTCCCCACGATATTCAAGGCCCGCGATATTCATATTTTAATGGCTGCTATGGCTGAGCACGTGAATGCGGAGGATTATTTCGTGGAGAATTTAGCTCGTCAAAGTTTTTTCTCATTCAGTGCATTTCAAGTGGCATTAAAAGAGTTCCAGGTGAAACATTTCGTTGTTTTTGTCAGCACAAACCAAAAGGAGCAGCAATTAGCTACTTTTGTGTGAAAAAGCCTTCCACCGTTGCAGCAGACATCCCTGCAGACAAAGCAGAAGCCGTGGACTTACCCCTCGTCCCGGTAATGGGAATTATAATCCACTAGTTAAGCAAACAAATAAGATTCCATTACATTCAGATGCTTAAATGCTATTCCCGAAGATTAATTGCTTGCCCATTTTCCGTTTCAGAATCCTTGTCCCGTGAAGTGGATCTTAGGAAAATGAAAAATGGAGCGACTACCAATTAAGCTTGTATCGGTGGTGCCAATGAATAAGATGCAATTCGCCAATGGTGTTTTCGTACATTCATGGCGGGCGCATTATCAGTATGAAGCGCCGTCTTTGGCCATTGTATTACGATGCCGTGCATGGGTGAGGCCTCATAATCTGCGTCGCGAATAGCAGTTACGCCAAGTAGTTGAGGTGAGCGACAGCTCATTGTTTCAGGTGATGGGGGAGTGGTCAAGGGGGTACAATCAAGAGTAGGAGTTGGGAGTGCACTATCAAATTGGGTGGTGATTGCAGTTTGAGTTTGGAGGTAGCAAACATAAACGGCATCGAGTAAGTATGAGTATGACGATAAATAGCCAAGTTAGGTGACTTCGAGTAGAGTTGTGAGTATAACAGGCTGTCAGATTAGGCTATAACCTATAGCTGAGTCCTTGTTTTTACCGGTCATCATATATATTGGATTGATGTTTACTGTAGGTAGCGAAGATAAGCGGTATAGCGTATATTTAAGGGTATGAAAGACCGTTAGATTCATACCCAGCGTTGCACATGGACAGAGGTCTTGCGATTACGATAAGCAGTCAAGGTAGGCGATATCAACTGCAGTTACGAGTATGACGGACAGCCGTTGGTCGTTAAGATGTCACGCATTGTCGGAACCTGGTTTTTATCGGTCCGCATAGATACTGGTTTGGTGTTTACTGTAGGTAGCAGGCAGGTACGGCAGTGAAGACCGGTGTTTAACACTGATTCCATGCACTCCATAATAATATAAGTAGCAGACATTAGCGAGAGCGCGCACATTTATGGGTATGACGGGCCATCGTTGGCAGTCAGATCAGGACACTTAGCATAGCTGAGGCCTACGCCATATCGCGTACAGCTTTGAGTATTAGGTCCATCGTTCGCCAGTAGATTTGGTATGTATGCACAAGGACACTGACTCAAAAGGTAAGATCAATAGCCAAGTTAGATGACTTCGAGTACAGTTGTGAGTATAACAGGCTGTCAGATTAGGCTATCACCCATAGTTGAGTCATAGTGGTGACCGCTTTATGGTGGTCACCACCTATAGAACGTCATAGTTATAATAGGAAAGAAGCCCACAGCCCTCTCGTAACACCGTATAATCTACAAGCTAGTTATGCATATCTGGAAAAGGGGATCGTCCACAGATATCCCTCGCACTGCCAGTGCAAGTTTATGCTGCAATCTAACTTTATTGCACCTAATGGAACCTGAGACCCATGGAGAAATGTGTCGTAAGCAGGTTCACTAAGCAAAAATATCCCATTTGTTAAATCTGAGGTGTCTAGAGCAAACAAACGCATGCGGCTGATCCTATAGGGTGGCATTTGCATTAAATACTCTTAGGATGTTATTTTGTTCTTCAGAAACACCGAAGAACGCTAAAACATGCTAAAGTGCGATTTCGTGTTTTATGTCGCGTAAACCGGCAAAAAATGCAAATCGGCGATGGTCAATGACATTTCGCTCACTTTAACAAAATGCTACGTGCAACACGGGAAGGTGCAAATCGATTAGACTAACTCCCCATTTAAAGAGCAACTTCGAAAACCCTATAGTTTCGGCGAACTCAATTTGGGTGTGCCAAGAAACGTCCTCCACACTGGCAAACCATTTACACTTGGTGTTTCGTCAGTCGCTTGACGAAGGCCGCCTTTCTGAACAAGCATAGCATGAATTTTAGTCGGCAGGCTGTCCGTCGCGCGTCCATCCTGTCGGTCCGCACCATTTTCCTCCTGGCACGGGGACAGTTTGCGCTGCCAGGTATTATTTCCAGGAAAAGTTGACCGTGTGTCGAAAATATTGGTGACTCTGGGGCTTTTACTTGTGTTTGGTCAGGTAGGCGTTAAGCTGTTCGCCGAGCCTTGTAATTAGCTCACAAATGTTTTGTCCCCAGTCGAAGAGACATCGTCATTCACTCAAATGATGACTGACGATGTCTCCTCTACTGGGGATAAGACGTTCGCAAGCTAATTGCCGAGCTCGTGTAACAGGTTAACGCTCACCTGATCAACCAGCAGCAGTTGACCATTTCGTATACTTGGACAGTTACGTCACGTTTGGCGGAGGAGTGGGATAGAAAGTCTGTGCACGGATAAAAGAAGCTAGTTGTAGGATTGCTTACTTGCGACACATTTGGCGACTGACATCAATCTTTTGTACATGCCGTCTCATTATATGACTGCGAAACTTGGTCGGTTCATACTGTAGTATGCACGCTATGGGAGCACCAAGGGACAGTGATTCTCCGAAGGCAGGTGTTCAGGATAATTTATGTGGACAAAACTCATGGGCCGAAGCCCAGTAAGCAAGTTTGTACATCAATACTTACGTATAAATTAATCCAACTGACAGACACCGTATACTACAATACTGAAGTTGTTCGGCTGCTGTTGCATTACTTTGGTCTGGGCATGTCCCACGTATGCAGTCACGAAGTCTGCTGCACTCTGCGGATGACTCATGCGATGTGTTTGTTGGCGCTAAGAAGCATGTAGTGAAGAAGCCAATGAAGCGCCCGCATTGAGAGTCTTGGAGGTGACCTAACATATACATAATGCCAGGCAGCGCGAAAAATTCAAAAATGCAGTAGAACAAACAGAAAATGGTCTTTTTATGTATTCTCCCCCTGTTCATGTTTCTAACGCAACCTGTACTGTCTATGAACAGATGTCAGTACGAATTCGTTGGCACCGGCTTTTACCGCCAACCTTTCTGAGGTAACGATTATCAGATTCCTAATGGGGACACGAAGGGCCGTAAAGACACCCTATCAACCCCACAATAACATGGCTCGCAATGTCTTCTGTCGTTCATGGCACCAAAAGCGATGTGAATTGTCAAACGTGTTTCTTGCCCTCGACTTTCGCTAACTGACCTCACCCGTCACGTTGCCATCATGGCGAGTGCAATTTCCGGGATATGCAAATTGTCTCAGCTTCCCGCACCTGTCTTCGAATTACAAGTGAAGTGTTCAAGGTCTTTGCTTTCTGCAACACAAATTTAATGGATGCAAAGCAAGTCAAATGGTGAAATAAGTTGGACCAACATTTTTGCTGCTTGTGCTTCGTCTATTTTTTAAAAGAGACTGGCGTCTGCTCCTTCCCGACTGATGGTTTTCACCTGTGTAGATCTGAACATCAGGAGCTTGGAGACCATTCGGTGTCCCCGTTCTCAATTCTTCTTCCATCCAACAAGGTGGTTGCAACCTTCCGTAATGCAGGATTCTGCGGCTGTAGTTTCACCGACCTTCCGTGATCCAGTTCGACGGCTAGGCTATTGGCGCTAATCAGGGCCTCAACTTCAGTCTCTGGTTTTGACAGCCACAGCCAGGTGGTTTTCCTTCCATAGTTCATGCCGGATCGTGATGGTGTACTCTTGTAACCGGATTACCCAGCGCGCGAGCTCCCCGAAAGGATCTCTGATGGTCCTGATCCACTCTAGGGGTTTGTGATCGTTGTCCCGGGAAGTATGACCTCCATTTATCCATGGGCCAGACAGTCGCTAAACATTTTTCTCAATAATTGAGTACTTGTGTCCAGCATACGTCAGTACGTGACTGGCATATTCGATGACTCCTTTCCTCTGCTTTAGGACTGCACCGATATCGCGGTCACGGGCGTCCGTTGCAACAGTAAAGATCTCCCCGACCCTGGGCAGTTTGAGGATCAGTTGTTTATCCAGTATCCGCGCTTTGACACGTTCGAAGGCCTCATGCTTTCCCCTGTCCATTCAAATGTGCTATTCTGACGCAGCAAGTCATACAGTAGATCAGCAATCGTGTTGAAATCCTTGACAGACCGACTTTAGTATCCTGTTCATATGAGAAGTTGCCGTAAGAACCACTGTGACTTAGGGCCTGCACAGTTCTCGATCTTTGCCAGTTTTCCGACAGTGGGCTGACCTCTTCGAGACTGACTTTATGCCCGAGCAATGTCACTGAACTCCGAGCGAGCTGTTTCTTGGGTTCATTCATCCACAGGTCAACCTCTTGAATACGCTTCAATACGGCTTTCAAGTAAACTGCATGCTCTGGTTCCGAATCACTTTACACGAAATTGTCTCCATACACGGCAACATTCTGTAGTTTCTTCGTTAAACGAAGTATCAAGCGCCGGAACGTGAATGGTGCCCCCGACAGACCAAACGACATTCGTCTAAATTGATATTCGGTGTCCCCAGCCGTAAACACCGTTTTCTCCCGGTCCTCTGGCTTGATAGCTAGTTGCCAGTATTCGGAATGCAATTCGAGCACCGTGAAATATGGAAATTGTTGAAGCGAATCGAAAATCTCTGCAACTGAAGGGACAGCTACAACCCGATTTACGGTCAGTCCATTCAAACGCCGGAACTCCACGCAAAATCGGTATTTTCCGTTCACCCTCTTCATAAGCACAATCAGGGAGTTGTATGCACTGTTAGCTTCCTTGACTATACTATTTCCCAACATTTCTTGAGCCTGTTTACTGACCATTTTCCGTATGTGGAACAGAAACGGACGAGAGCGTAATTCCGTGTTCATTTCACGGGTAGAAGCCAAATTGATCTTCATCGCCTGTGAACAGTTCGGAGTATTCCTAAACCACGGACTGTACTGACGACACGTTAGAACACGGGAGCTTTCAGATATGCAGTTCGCTCACGGCAGTGCTTGGGTACCCTTCAAGCCTGACTGCCCCATACTTTATCGCCGGTTTTCCCCGCTTTAGGTCAACTAAGGGTTCTGCGCTGTTGGGGAAATCTGCTCCCCAGGTTGTCTGCTCTATGTCTGGGCTGGTCAGTAACTCGTTCTGCACCGACTTAAGCGCAGTGATCATGATCGTCATCGACAGCGTGACACCGGTGTTCAACACCGATGCTTCTTAGCTTACCACAATCATTCCAAGGTGATCTGGATAGAAACTGACAACAAGAGTGATCATGACATCGACAGCGTGACACCGGTGTTCAACACCGATGCTTCTTAGCTTACCACAATCATTCCAAGGTGATCTGGATAGAAACAAACTACAAGAACGCCACTGACATCGGTTGGCAGCCATATCTTGTAGTGTCCCAAACCAGGCACAGTGAGGATCACGCGGTCCCCATCCTGGAAGGCGACAGTACCCAAGCGTTTCGTGGTCTCTTTCATACTCTTCTGCCAAGTCAAGGGTTGGCAACCTCTCTGTTTACGCCACTCTGAATTGAGTATGGACAACGGTGGTTAGGCATACGCAACACATGTCCCAACCAACGCAGCTTCTGGTACTGGACACATTCTTCAATGGAAGTACCCGTTACACAACCGGAAACGCTTTCTAACTGCCTCATTACGGATTCATAGGTGTCCAAATTAGCAAACGCGGCAGATCCATGCATTCACATCTGTCACACTACAATCAGTACTAATACAACTTCCGAGATACATAAAACGCTCCGCAACTTCCAAAGCTTCCCCATGGATTATAAGTGGCGTGTTCAGTGACGGAGGTCTACGAGCACGACCTTACACTTTGTGGATGCAAAGTGCATACCGAAGGACGGGACGACTCTGGCTAGTCCACCAAAACCACCTATCCCTTCTATTCGAAGACGATAATGGTATCATCCGGACATTTCAGATCGAGCTTATCGTCAGATGCTATTCGAACACCGGGGTTTTGAAGACCTTCCAGCGTTCGTCTCATTATCTTATCAGTCACGAGAGTAAATTACAATGGAGAGAATGGGTGCCTCTGATCGACATTGCTTTGTGTACGGCGGGTTTTGGAGAGTTTTTCGTATACTGTCACACGTCCAGGGAATACAAAGAACTTATGTTCACAAAATTCCGAGCATTCCTCGGTTGAAAAGCGTGCCAAGAAGAACAGACCGATCAACCGATTCGAATGCACCCTGGGAATTCAGAAATACCAAAACTGAGGAACTTTTGTACTACGGAAGTTCTTCTAGCACCTACCGGAGGGTAAATACCTGGTTATCACAACTCCTGCCAGACCGGGATCCCACTTGCCCCTCTTGAGTCAGTGTATCACGAGTCACCAAAGGGAGACGAAGCACGCGTGATGCTAACAGTCTTGTTACGACCGAGGTTAGGGTGATCACCACCTTGAATAAAAGCCCCTTCCTTGGAAACTTACAGCATCACCAGCTCTCTCGTTTGTTTGGGACAGTCTCCTCTTCCTAAATGCAGATAAACAGATCAGAAAAGCACGGGCTGAGGGTTTTATTCCCATCTATGAACAATCCGGGTTGGAGGTCATCCGGACTAGAAATGCAGTGGCGCTTGAGAACGCACGCATTCATGCACCTTTGAGACCATGGGAGCTTCCAGGTTAGGACAGTCAGGTCCTGAAGAACAGTCTGATCTTTTGTAATATTTCACTAACATTTCGTTTCGTCTCAGCTGCCCTGCAGCGATTCCTCTTGAACTGATCCGTCTTCAAAATGGTCAACCTCTATCCCCTCTTTAAAATTCGCCCACCCACGTCCTTTGACGCGACGGAGTAATCCTGATAAATAAGCTAGCTATCACACAGTTACAACACACGTTCACCGTCCAGGATTCTGCATCAGCTGTAGATTCCAAATGAGTAGCATTGAAAGGCTAAGAGGATTTTTGTTTGAAGTTTCCGGCCAATATGTCAAAAGGTTATCCATTCGAGATGGTTGCGCTACTTCGATCCTTGATGGTTTCACTCACAGGCGTTTTGGCGTACCTCAGTGCAGCAGCTTTTTATGGAAAATGCCACTGCATTACTTCTGGTATAAGAAAACTTCGCCACACCTAACTACTAATTTGGAGGGCCAGGAGACTCTGTTGGTTAGGCCTCTACCCAGTGACCGACCTGGTATGAGTGACTGCGAAGTTCGCATGGACTCCCCTAGTTTAGCTTAACGGGTCGTAGAGATACACATCACACCATGGTAAGAGCGTAGAGGAAACAGTCATTTGCCATAAGATTGCTGAAACAAAATGGAGAAGTAACCTGATGGCCTCACCAGGACTCCAAATGTAGGTATAAGGCGAAGTGTTCTAGAACAGCCTATTCGGTATGCATTCGGTATGGGAGAGGCTGCACCAGCAGCTTATACAAGAAATGGTTAGGTTGCGATATTGAGTGGTCTTCTTAGATGAGGCGAGTATTTTCTTACCTTCATCGGTGGAACGGGACACTCTGGCTGAGCTCAATCTCTTGATGTCGTCCCGGAGGCACGTTGACCGGAGAATAGAAATAGTTCATGTTTGGACAAGATCCAGCTGGTCCAAATAGTCGTCTTGCAGCTAGCGGTGCCTGAGAAACACAGCTAGCTGAAGCAAGATATCGTGTATGCACAAGCAAGTTTGAGGCATCAGCGAAAAAAATGCACAGCCCAGTATTTCAAGTCACGGACCACAGCAAACTAGATACCACGAGCGAGGTGGATAACTGGGACGGGCAATTATGCACAGCACTCTGATGGGCTAGTCATGCACAAGCCAGGAAGCGTGCACATTCCGATTGCATTTTTGCACAAGCTAAAATTGAGGCGCTCAGTATTTGCATAAAGGAATTGAGTTTTCGACGTGCCCTTGTTGGATTAAGCAATCATCCACCTCAGCTAGGTGTACAAGTTTAAAATTTTGAGCCCAATTCAGGCATCCCGCGGTCTGAGCGATGCTGAGAAATTATTGCAACAGACTTTCCCGTGTGATTGCTTCTGATGCCTGGTGGTTTTGCTCACAGGTGATTTCCGGAGACCGGTCGCACGGATCAACTGAAATAATTTTCGAGCATTACCGGCCTTCTGTGTCCACCACACTTCACACTTGGCTCGTATGCTCACTTTCACTTGATGTCTGATAATTCTTCGCACCGGGTTATGTCCGGGACTAGCTGGGATATTTCTCCGAGATTTAAGCAGTGCCACCGTTCAGTCTGATATCCAGTGCTTGCGTGCGCCTGTTTGGGCCGTGCCACAAGCACAATTTCGGGCACTATACAGAGAGGTGGCCATCACGTCCCAGTATGCGTTCACATCTGCTGGTGGAGCCTTTGGAAGTGACTCTAGAGGACGCTTCTGGTAAGTTGATCTAACATCCGGATCAACCAGTCTCTCAGTTGCCATGCGGCTTGTCCTCAGCGGCCCGGAAAATGAGTTAACGAGTACATGGTCGGAATCCACAGATGCGTTCCGAAGCGATCGACGGTTATTGATTCGTCGCATCGGTGTCGTATGGTAGTGTGATCGAGCTGTATACTCACACGTCCGGAAGTCTGAGAATACAAAGAACATACTATGTTTACAAACTTCTTGGGCATTTCTTGGTGGGCAAGCACCTCAAAAAGAACAGACCGATCAACCAAATCGAATGCTCCTCGGAAATCCAGGAATACTAGAATTGTGGATCGCTTATACGTATGGCGTTGTTCTAGTACCTGACGAAGTGTGAAGATTTGGTCAACGCAACCCCTACCAGGCCGGAATCCCGCTTACTGCTCTCGAGTAAGTATTTCACAAGCCACTGTAAGGCGACGAAGTACAATTGATGCCAACAGTCTCGTTACGACCGACGTCAAGCTGACCCCCATGTGGTTACCACACTGATTACGCGCCCCTTATTTGAAAATAGGCACTATCACCAATTCTCCCAGTTGTCTGGGACAGACTCCTTTTCCCAAATGCCAGCAAACAGACCAGACAAGCGACTTTACCCCCGTCTTTGAACAGTGCGGGTGCAAGGTCATCCGGACCAGGAGCTCGGTGGTGCTTGAGAGAACATATGCAGTGGTGGATCTCCAAGGATGTAGGTGATTTCACGTTCACCGTCCAGGGTTCTACTTCACCTGTGGGCTGTAGATGAGTGCCGGCTGGTGGCCAGGACAGTTGTTGTTCGAAGTATTCAGCCCACCGGTCGAGGCGTTCTTCTTTATTCGAGATGATTGTTTCATTCTGATGCTTGATGGTTTCACTCACAGGTGGTTTTCGGGGACTGGTTGCACGGACCAACTGAAATAATCTTCGGACGTTATCGGCTTTCTGGGCCTCCTCCATTTGTTTGGCTTTCTGTGTCCACCATACTTCACGATCGGCTCGTACGTTCACTTTCACTTGACGTCTGATGACTCTTCGCACCTGGTTATGTTCGGGACCGAATAAGATATTCCGAGATTTAAGCAGTGCCACCGTCCAGTCTGATATCCAGTGCTTGGTTGCGCCTGGTTGGGTCGTGCCACAGGCAGAATTCACAGCACTATGCAACGAGGTGGCAATCTCGTTCCAGTATGAGTCCACATCTGATGGTGAAGCATTTGGAAGAGACTTTAGGTTTCACTTTGAACCTAGGTGACTGATGCAAGATATGCGGCCGAGATACTGTCTTAGTATATTCACCTGAAATCCTTTGGTAAGTCGAGAAGACTGCCGTTGTATTCGGTATGGTTCTGTAATAACAACAAATAAACAACGGTTATTGATTGGCTAGAAGTGTCAATGATTAATACATAGCAGTCATTCAATACGAACGTACATTCAACATTGTACCACAGGTCTTTGAGCAGCTCCGATGTAAACGTCAAGGAAAATATAGGTAAAGTTTATAGTCCAAACAGTGTCTGAAATCTGGAATGAGAGTCATGAAGTGTCGGTAGGTCTGAAGGAATCAACAAACGTTCACCGAACGTTACACTCCCCCCCCCGGAATCGACAACTGAGTTGGATCGCTACTTGGTGGAGTGTCATGGATCTCAATGTTTCCTTCGAGCTTGCATAAGTGACGCACGTCTCTGCTAACACGACCAGCGGCTGTTCGGATAATCGCCTCACGCACTAAGCCGTTCGATCCTTTGACGATATTCTCAATGATGGCTTTCGACCACTGACATCTGGGAGCTTTTTTGTCGACAATCAGAACCAAGTCTCCTGGCTGAACATTTGGATGAACTCGTGTCCAATGTTGGGTCAATTGCAGTGTCGGTAGATAAAGCTTCAGCCGTTTCTTCCAAAATATATCCGCTAACTTTTAGCCTGGCGCCATCTTCGGTTAAATTTCCGACATGGTGTTTCCTCCGGAACGAGCGCGTGGTCAGAGTCCACAAATGTGTTCCAAAATGACAGGCAGTTAGTTGTTGATCTGCGCCATCGGTAACTGGTGGCAATGTGGTCGATTTGAGTTTGTGGCCGGCCTGCCGGTGGAGGACACCAAGTGGATGGACCATTTCGGCTAGTTCGGAAGTTAGTACTGCTTAAAAATAATCTGCGATTAGCACGCAGCTGAAGGAATCGTTACCCATTGTCCGTACGTACCGAGTCCAGTCCATGTCGACCTCCTAATTGAGTCTCAGATGCACTAAGCATGCCCACTTGTGCATTCATATCTCCGGCAACCACCACAATTTCCGAGCTTTTAGCTCGCCGCAGCAGGGCATTTAGGGCGTCGTAAAACCTGTCTTTGACGGCGTCGGAGCTACAGTCAGTTGGGGCGTAGGCAGACACGATAAACAGACATCTGTCAACTAATCGCTTGTGAGACTCTTTCTCAGACGTTGCCATACGAACCGCATACATGCGACTATCAACAGGTATCCAGTCAAGTAAGGATACTTCCGCCCGGTGACTTGGCACGATATCAACCCCTGCACATCCCGCCGCAGCAGCCTCTGGACCACCAGAGGTGCGCACTCAGAACCGATGCATGACGAACGGAGTCGTCAGTCCTAAGTGCTGGGCCTACAAGGAGAGAGTTATAATGGGATGAGGAAAGGGGGAGGAAAGAGTATGTGAAAGAGAAAGAAGGGAGGCGTCAGCAGTGGCCTGTTTTTGCTTACCCACCCTGGTGTATGCAGCAAGTAAGGCGACCCGGCTGATGGCACCACGCGACGGGCGACGTGGCATGAGAGTATTGTTAGTTGTGGATGTCATGGTTGTACGAGGGCTGGGATACTGCCAGGGTGCCCACACCTAGACAGGAGGACGATTAGGGTCCTTAACCAAAGCATTTGGCTCAAAAGCCTAACCGCAAGCCAGAGGTGTTTGGCGGGAAATGCAAATGCATTACTGAACAAGTCACATCACCTGTAGCGTAGGTTTGACATCCGAATCTCCGTCAGGAGTCGAGTCTACAGTGCTGCGATGCGCTCCCTTTTATTACACGTGTCAGAAAGCTGGCCTCTAGGTGTAGGGGTTGTCAAGTGGCTTTCAGTGTTGGACCATCGATGTCTTCTGAGTATTGACCGAGTTCGGTGGGAACACTGGACCAGTGATGATGAAGTAGGTCGAATGGTTTTCGGAAGAGAGAACTCACTCACGAAAGATTAATTGATCACACTCCACAGGTTGCGCTGACTTCGTCACATTCTCCGTATGCCGACCGACTTCCTCGAAGGGTTCTTTGTGGAGAACCACACGAAGGATGGAAACGAGCCAGGGGAGGTCAAACAATGACTTGGCAGCTAAGCGTGAAAGCCATTATTAGCGAACAGCTTCGCTGGTCATTTCAGGCTTCCCGAATGAGGGCCCCGACGCGGATACATCAGCGGTTGGAGACGTCAGACATGGCCCAGTCGGGCTCTCTATGGCGCTGGCGCATCCGAGCTATTGCCTTCAATGCATAGCTTCTTTTCCAATCTCCCAGTTAAAAGTTTACTTACAAACACTTACTCACCTTACTTACCTAACTTACTTACTACCTTACCTTACCTTACCTTCACTTACCACTTCCAATGCGCAACTATCTACCCCATCTCCCTAGTCCATCGGTGAACGAAGCTGTGGCAGCTAGAGCAACTGTGCAACAAGTACGCTATTCCTACAGCTAAGAGGGTCGGCTTTGATTTCTCAGCACCTAACACACCAGTTATGTGCTGAAATCGTCTGTTCCTGGCTAGTTGACCGTATCGGTCGGTATAAGGCACGGCTATTTCTAGTCGCGAAAGCCTTATTCATCTAATGAGCTTTTGATGTCCGCCAAAGCTCTCGATCTTTCATTAAGCTACTCAATATTTGGTGTTTGAGATATTTGAGGGCGCCTTCGTACTCGTAGGATGCTGGTATACATTCTCTGGCATCAATCAGTGCTAGCGATTTTAGGAGATTGGTTTCAATATTACACGTTCAACCACATCTTGATGATATAGTTAACTTTTCCTAGATATAATAAAATGGATTGACCCTTTAAAACCATCACTCCTAGTCGATTCTTCTACGATTTATCTCTCTGGCCTCTTCTAGGGATTTGATATAAGCAGTTTCAGGGAACTATTTAAAAATGGTCTCTTTTGGGGACTCACCTCTCTTAAGAGTGGTCTGTTCAGAGAGTGACAGCTGTGCCCCCGACAATGAGCTCCTCTCTCCACAAGAAACCACCCGTTGGGTACATAAAACTGTTTTTGATCTGACCTGTCCTGATCTGGTTTGTGATACGTCTCCCCTGAACGTTGGGGAATCGAGATATTGTGATCGGTTTGGTTGAACCCATAATGACGGGACCCAATAGGTTTGGTAAATATCTCCGGGGAAGTGACTAAAAACATCCATCCCTGGATAATTCTCTAAACGCTACAGGTATACTGTACGTCCGTTGGTCCTTAACCGAATTGACAAGCTTTTGTAACCATGCTACTCAATCAGTTAAGACAGGTTTTTCGTGTCTTACAAGTCTCCCGAATCTTACTGCCCCTTCGATAGGTTAAAAAATCGTTCTCCTATCTCAACTAACGGGTGCGAGCACGTCGGTTGACAGGCAGTGTTCATACCTATGTCGGCCATGGCCTTCATAGTCCACGTGTCGGACGATACGGCAGATCACTGTACACTTTCAAACACTTCGAAGAATGAATCTTATAATCTCCGGATACTTTTGCATATCCTTTTCATAATTTTGCTTGCAACAAAGCTCTATTTTGAGCATTTTCTTGGTAAGTTAGTGCTACTGGTTTGAGCTTTGGGTTTTTAGAAATTTTGCTACTGCTTTGGTTGTTCGCCTCCACTTTATACGTTCATAAGTCCATACGGCAGGGTATGTCCGTCCGTTTGTTACACTTGTCTCTCGCTATAGATGTCTTCAGCAGATGCCATGACGAGCGGGTCTATGACTGCCTGTTGTCCTCTTCAGTTGCAACTTGCTACCTAATTTTTCTCCATTTTTCTCTTGGAGACAGAGGATTGTATCGAATGTGAGTCGATGTTCGTTCGGTAACCGTTTCACAGCTTCGTTTTCCTCCCTCCATATTCTGCTATGGATGATTTGTGGTTCGTCTTCTGGACTTGTGCATTAGTGGACGGAACCATGAAGATTGTTTCATCACTTTGCAAAAGCTTATTCGTAATCATTCCACGGCGTAACCTGTCAACATACAGATTGGTAAGTTTATGCTTTTGTTTCATTTGTGATGTTGAGATTTGAATGTTACCGGATGAATGGTTGTGAGACTCAGGCCGCAGAGGTGGAGTTGGTTGAGGTATCCCACCTTGAGCCTTTAACTCAAAAGTCTGATCCACAAGGTGGTGGGTGGATGTAGGGTGTTGTTCTGGAACCCTATCTCTCTAACTCAAAAGTCTGAACCACGAGGCAGCGGTTGTTGTGGCTTTCTTGGGAAACCTTCTCCGGAGTCAATGAATGAATGGTCTGACCCACTTGGCCTCAAGGGGCCTACCTAGTCCAAGGACTAGGTAGGAGTAAGGCGCAACTGGCCGGTTGCTAATGTGGCTGAGCACATTAGGTACCGTCTTAGCAACAGGGGACTCTAGTTTTAAAGGTATTTCGCTCATATTGAGCATTGCGCCAGCAGTCGCAGTCAACCGTTGAGTAGTCGGGGAGTGGAGTTTTTACAGCCGGTCTTTTCTAACTGGTCCTTCTTCGGGATAAGGCCACACCGCTGCTTCCATGAATATGGATGTGATGGTTGCCTGGGGGAAACGCTTTACTGTCTTCACATTCTTATCACGGAGGACAGTACGACTTTAACTACAGACCTCGTGGTACACACGATTACTCACTGTTGGTTTGACACTAGCCTTCCTTGTATGGTTGGACCCTGGGGAACTGAATTCCAGCTAGTGTAACCAGCGGGATCATTGCAACACAAAAGCCCGGGGACCACTACAAGCTGACAGCTTTAGGCCAATCAAAAATCTTAAAATATTTGGATGGCTTTTCGAAAGGAAGGAACCATAGTCCAGGAATGAGCTCAACATAAATGGGCCAATGCACTCCGAATTTCCAGTGAATTGATGTAATCACAGTTTATTGCTAAGAGGCTTATCTCATCGGTATATTGGCCCCTTTATGCTAAGTTCACTCTTTGTCCATAGCCCTATCCTCCCTTTCGAAATTTCGTTCAAATGTTCTCAATAGTATTGACCAGTAGTAGTGTCTATCTCTAGGGTACATACTGACCGTCTTTTGCACTGATATCCAGCTCTTTTTACAAATAAGTGGTCGCCGAATACTTTTCAGCGTTCCGTAGCGTCGAATAGCAAGCTCCTGCAATCAGGAGAAAACCCACTGAGTTGTCTCTTTTTGTTCAGATTGAACCTAGCTGAACTGAGGTGCTACAGGTATATTCCGTGTTGTTCGGTAGAGCTGCCTGACGCGGCAGCCCAGGCTGTCTTTGTAGTTTACCAGGATAAAGAGTTCATCAACACGCTATCATATTTGCATAGACCAAGCAAAGGAAGGATCACATGTACCCTATTCCCTTCTGCCACGTCAAATTCTGTCCACCTCTTTCACCACTTCGGAAAACAACGATCTTCCCGGTAGTGTAGCACATCGTCCAGCAATCCTAGCTTCCAGTACTGGATGCGTTCTTTGAGGGAACTACCCTTCGCTTCAAAAAGACTGTCTCCTGATTACTTCAGTGTGAATTTGTCGAGTCCAGTGGGTTGTGGCAATAGTTTTGACATGGTCAAATGCCCCAAGGTGTTTCAGATCTTCCACCCGAAGCGGCCAAGTTTCGCATCCGTACAACAAAACAACCCGTACTGTAGTCTGATACACGCGTCCTTTGAGACCTGATGAGATGGCTTTCTGAAGAGTCGTGCTTCGAATCCACATATGTGTTCCAGAAGGAGCGAAAAGCATTAATTGACTTACGTTAACTGTAGCCAATGGTAATATGGTTTGTCTGTATTGGCGTTTGGCTTGCATGCTGGGGACACAATATTACCAAGCGGCTTCGGTTGTTTCGGAAGTTGGTAGTTCACAGAAACAGTCCGTGGTCGCACATAACTTCAGCAGGCTCTCGTTGTTGTCCGTGCTTCTTGATTCCAGCTCAAGACGACCACCCAGTCGAGCCCTAGGAGCGCTAAGTCTACCTGTGTTGAATCTAACTTGACCTTATGATGATCTCCCCATTCATTTGCTTACTCCGCCTATGTACCTTTGATCTCCAGTTGTTTTGCTTATCTGTGCCTGCTGCTCACCTTGCCCCAGAAGCCGTTCCATGCGATACTTGTGTATTGGCATGTGTGTCTAGGTGAATGTGCGTAGCTGACCCACTCACCCATGCGTTCTCGTATCCCGTTTGCCGGCCTTGAGCTGCGAAAATATGAAAGTAGATTAGGATAGTTTTTTGTTCGAGCTCATACGCAACAAAATGCAACATTTTGGCGCAAAACTTTTATTCCCTTCACAATGATTTGGTATTGTGCGGCTAATTGGCCCCACTGAACCATCATTTCGGTCGCCGTTGTTTGGTGTGCGGACGTTGACACCGCACTGTGCTGGTCAGTGACAGACCTGGACACTTGTTGACGTTACGGACGTGGACAATTGAGGTTTGTTGTACACATTTGCTCACCCTTATGTAGGGGGGCGAAACAACTCAATGGTTTGAGCGCGAATTTACTGACCAGAAGGTCTGTGCTTCGAACCCGATCTCCGCCTCTCGATTCCTTCTGTGTAGGCTTGGGTAACCAGACAGAGTCTCAGCCCTCGTGCTTCCTTCGGATGCCATGGCAGCTCGGTCCTGAAAGGGTGTTACAACTGAACGATTCTTAAAATATTTTTTACCCTTGTGTAAATAGTACCGTAGGATTTCGAACCCAATTCTTCCTTTCGATATTCGGGATTGTCGAACCTACGCGTCACCCCAAGTTCCGTATCGGGAGTCTCAACAACCTGCTTGCGCATTCGTATCTCCAACAACCACAGCAATACCTGAACCCTTAGCCCGCCGCGGCAAGGCACTCAAAGCTTCGTAAAAGCTGTCTGTATGAGAGCTGCAGTTTGTGGGGGCGCAAGCAGGTACGGTGAATAGACAGCGATTATCGGCTATAAACCATATACCAAAGTTGGGTCAGTTTCGTTCACTCGGAATCGGGCGAATGAGGGTAGGGTGGCCTTCTGGTGATCTTGAACAAGGCATGTGTGCGGCGTTTCTCAAAGTCTTTGCGCCGAACCTGTGCCAGTCAGTTAGGTATGATTTACCGGTATACAAGAAGCCCTTCAGTAATAGATTCAGGACACGCATTCGCGCCTTTTCTGGCACTTCGTTCCATGGGGTTTTGTTTGATTGGATACCCTGAGTATGTTGTACCACATAAGAGGAACAGTAATATTGATCTATACCTGGTCGCGGCAAAAGCACATTGAAGCTAGGTCGAATGAGTCCACCTCCACGCATGGATTCATGGCTCGATGGGAAACTTCTTGGCCTGTCTACAACTTCACGACATTTGGGAATTGCTGTTGTGCTTAAAAATGACTGTTAATTATTTTTTGGTCTTTTTTTAACGAATCGTGCTTATTTAAGAGTAGTCCGTTCGCGCACGCCGCGACCCTGCACGTTTGTTGCACAGACTATTGGTTTGTTCTTATTTCCATGCTTGGCAACAGCCCCACGCAGACTTGGTCTAAAATCGGACACTCATTTTGAGCCTTTATTGACATTAGTGTGGGACTCAAAAGAATATCCTTTTTATGATGACCTTCAGTTGATCATCACTTCAACACCATTCCACTTTGCAAATGAGTTCAACTCCGCATGGGTCCGATATGGTGTTTGGGCACCAAGTGAAATCTATGGAAATCCAAGGTGCGTGTGGTCACCCCCCCCCCCAAAAAAAGCGAAGCCAGCAGTGCCGTCGAAGAGCTTTCGTAGACCTCACACGCAGTGCTGTAAGGAAGGGAGCGTTCTACTCCGTTCCGTGTTTTTTATGGGAATTCCGTTCAAAATAGCCTTGTGATTCTGTAGTCACTTGAATCCAGTCTGTTAGCTAATGGCAATTGTTAGTATTACGGCGTTTAAAAGGTATACGACAGGGTTTCTGGTACCTTTTCGTTGTCCAACAGGGAATCGCTTGATTACTATGTTCCTAGTGTACTAGCTAGCTTCCGGTGTCTTTCGTTTAATTGGTTGCCCTCGGTGCACCCTCAGAAGTTACGAAGTGACAGCTGATTTCTATCCGGGACTTGCATACTAGTCTCCACCACAATACACGCACTTTGTCATTGTATTGGTGCCTCCACCTATACGTTCTATTCACTCGACATCGTCCCACATTTTTCTTTCTAGGGCACGGTATTGGTGACTTTGGAGTGCTGCTCATTAGTGATTCGGAACATCTATCCTTGTTTTATATGGATTTTGTTCTTCACCGAGATCAATGGATCGTATCAGAGTCCTCTGTTCCAGAAGATACTGTTGACAATGTTTTACTGCGTACTGAAGGTAGGTGATCGTTGGAAAGCTGGTGTACTTTACCGCCATTGGTCCTTAACGTGCTCTCATGATGTTACTTGAACCTGCGTGTTCTTACCAGAACAATGGCTTCAGTGGCTTCAGCGAGCACCGAAGCTGGAGAAAGCCCAGTTAGTGTTCAGAGTTTTGTCTATCCTCACATCGTTTCTCATCTGTCTAGCTGCGTTAATCCCCCTCTCTATCTCCCACTTGCAGATCGGATCGTTTGTGTACTGTTTGCGTTCACTAAAGCAAGTATGGCAAAGTCTCTTCGCTCCCCCGGTAAGCTGTCTGTATTTAAAGAAAGGCCTTTGAAATGATGTGAAGTAAACGGAGAGGTAAAACAAGTCCATATGGTTCAGCCGAAAGAGCAAGCGATTGCGCCGGGTTTCGAGCTCGCGTCCCTCAGCTTACGAAAAGGGTGCTGTACCAACCGAATTACAGAAGACGCTGCACAGCGCATTGTGTTACCAGACTTTTGTTCTTTGTGTTGATTAACTTTTGTGATGGAATATGTGGGCTTTTGAACGTGCCGTATTCTTGCCTTCAAAGAAGGACGCACATTAAGACCTAATTTCTCTTCTTTATTGTGACCGAACTGCTTCATATCTGATCTGACAGTGCCAGTCCAGATCTTCAGTCCCCCTTGAGACAGCGCCGCCACCATAAGTATAGTGAAACAGACAAAACAAGATGACGTTTTAGATGAGCTTTTTACGAGTCTGTAAAAAAGCACAAATTCTTGGGAGAATTACCAATTTGGGACTGGGTCGCATGTTCATGGGTAAGGGATTGAGACTATAGTGGCTCATGTAGATATGAACTCCAAAACTCCACATTTAAAAGGCCGGGGGTGATACACAAACCCAGAAGTCCCATAGTAGGATTTGACGTAAACATAATGAGCAAGCGAAACCATCGATAGGAACTCATGGTTAATCAGTCCATTGTAGCGTGAGATTCATTGAGGCAGATGGTGGTTTGTTCGTAATTTTGGCAGAAATCCTTGGATTGTGGGAATTTGGCCTTTGCGTCTGAGACCGATTCCCCAATAATTTCCGCCTGCAGTTTTGTCACTTTTTCTGATTTAGCAGCAAAGTCGGGATGTGCCGCTCAGGATGAGCAGTCTGCATCTCCAAAGTAAAACACAATGGTGCATGTAGAGGCTGATGGACGACGGGTTGGTGCCGTCACTCTTTTCCGACTTCCCTCTTCTGAAGCGATGGAGAGTAATCCGGTGGTTCATTATGTTACCCGCTGTTTGTTCTTCATATGGTCTGCTATCAGCTCTCCTGTTATGCTGCATGAGTGTCGTCGTACCGATAATTTTTTGTTGGAGGTAACACAGAGTAGATGAAACACACTGTTGTTTTTCAGCTTCGTAGCTGTATTCGACCGAAATGAAATACGGTTATTTCTGGCAGACCCAGTGGCCTTGATTCGAGTGATTTTTAAGTCGTGAGCCTTGTAGGGACCGCCTGTCTAAAATTCAATCACTGGGTCTTTGCTCGGTCTCAGTGAACAACCTCTCGAGGCTAATCCAACAGATACCTCGAATATGGACCACTGGCTCACCACCGACACCAAATGTCCTCTGATGTGGCGCAAAGTTGTTCGTTGTTAATTTCGCATTTCACATCTGTTAGTGCCTCATTGTGGTGATACTAGATCAAAGGGTCGACTCTTCTGCTTCGTGACAATTTGTAGTTAAAATCCTACTCGGACGAGGATGCAATCGGACCCTCCGGCGTCTCATGTTATCAACTCGATATGACTGACCACCTTCCACCATTGATGCTCATCAAGACACAACAGTTTGAAAGGCGGTGCGATCGCTATCCGAATACCATTTCTTTATTCGGATGCAATGATTGACTGGTCCTATGAGCGGAGTAGATACCATTGGTTTAGATCGGTCCAACCGAAGGCACGGGGAAGGGCACTTGAGGTCCTCTGATCGGAGTAATGGTGAATGGTTGACTGGTCCTATGAGCGAAGTAGATACCATTGGTTCAGATCGGACCAATTGAAGCCACGGGAACGGACACTTGAGGTCCTCTGATCGGAGTAATGGTGAATTCCAGTCACCGAATTGCACTATATCAGGCGCAGACAATCCCTCGATCACATTCTACAGCTCGTCGTATAAATGTTTCTGAAATCTAATGAAGAGAAGAGTTGGTGGACAGTAATCGCCGTGGATACCTCAAAAGCAAGCTACCGCGATTCCGGGCAAAATTGTGACCCCAACCGTATACGTATTGTGGGCATGACCAATCAAGGCACAGGCAATCCGAGTTGCCCACTGGAACGGTACAGTTGAGCCACCAGAGACTAAGCTGCTTCTGGAGTTTAGCGATTTTGTCCCTGAAAACAGAGTGTGGACATTCCAGCTGTCGGTATAAACATGTCTTCTTAAATCGAGAGCCTTAGGTCACTTACTGGTTATGCTTACCGCTGGCCTAGAGCAACGCGTCTCGCTTCCTGGGAACGTGAGTTGTTCGATGCAGGCGACTTCCCCAGTGTCATTCGGGTTTTGCTTTTCTGGTTTTTGCACAACAAATCGCGATCTACAAGGTGACAGGCGACTTATTTGAAGTTATGGGGATGCTGTCTGTTGGACTCCGGATGTGGTTTCGTCCTCCTACTCCACTGGAGGTGATTCATTCTTGTTTAGCAACATCCACCAGGTGGACAATAGCCAAGCTTTCGCTTTTGACACTCACATGAGCAACAAAACGGTTAAGTTCATTAGCGAAAGCCTGACTGCAAGTTAGCACTGGTCGACTAGGTCTAGTTTTAAGGAACAGGTCGCCACACTTTAACTCTAGATTTATAGAATCAAGAGATCATGTTTGTTAGACCGTTACCCATTGACCGACCTGGTAAGGGTGACCATTGTGCTGCGTTGATATCTTCCAGTATAGCCAAATTGCCTCACAACATAGTCAATTCCCTTTCAGGACATGTGCGTCTGTGGAAACCCATGGTGATGAGTTGAGAGGTACGAAACTGTGCTAGATTTTCAGGAAATTTTGGAAAAAAAATTCGGTGGTTTCACTGTTGGGCGGTGTCTCCCTTTCGTCGGGTTAGGCGAATAATCCATAAGGTTGACTCCGTACTCCGAAGACTGGATGATTCCAGTTTGGAGTTATCGTGCCCGTATTCTTTAGCCATCGTCATACTTTTTCGAGCAACCAAACGGAAAAATCGTTGCACACATTCCATCTATCCGATTTGCTTTTTCAGCTCAACTAACTGTTCAGTACCAGTCAGTGCTGGTTTCATGCATTTCTCGAAAATGTTAGTTTTCTATCCCCAAAAGCTCAATAAAACTGCATGTTGCAAACGTCTGAATTTCGAATCCTAGCCTCGTGAAGAATGAATGAACGTCTGATTCGATTTCTAAATCTACCTCCAGCTTGCAGGCGACTGTTTTCATTCTTTACTCCTTGTTTGCACTTGCAGCTATGCTAGCCTAGCCACGGAGGCAAAAAAGGTAGGGAATGCCCGACCAAAGTGGATCGAGTATGGTTATTTTTCGAACGGACGCCTTTCGTATGAGCTCTTGCTACGTATTGCATTGTCTTAGCGGACCATATGGAGGAGGAGCCTCACGGTTGAGATTGCGGAATATTCTCTCTATCTACAGAATATAATTTACTTGCTCTAGGGGGGAAGCACAGGCCCTCCGCAGGGTCACTGGAGGATATTTGGTGCCACATCCCGCCTAAATAATCCTAGAGATTTGTGAGATGCGTGCTGCTGATAACGCTCAACGTGAATGAAACAGCTGTACAGTGCTTCTTGTTTTTTTTTTAGCTTAGACTAACCTTACTTGAAGGTTGAGGTGTAGATCTGAAACCCGGGGTGTCCTCGCTACTTTATGAATAGTGTCATCCATAAACTCAATATTGTCATTTCTGTGGTATGAAGGAATAGCATCGATCCGGGGTGTTCTATTCAACTGTTCTATCTTCCAGATTGAGAGTACGGCAAGTGAATAACTTTAATCTACCCGCTAATCAGATTAACTTCACCTGAAAGCAAAACATAGCTATCAGTCGATGACATTCAGTCTTCGTTTTTCTCAACCTGTTGCAGTTCGTCAATCATTTGAACAAGTCGCGAAAACAAAGCTCATTAGTAATAGGTTACTAGACGAAGATTAGTGGAACCGACATCTGCTGACTCATTGAGAAAAATGATTGATCCTTTCAGTTCGGTTTTCGATACCATCGGTAATTAATACTTTCCGTCACTTTTTGTTAAGCGATGCATGCTTGTTCATAGCACGAAACCTTCACTGCCCGGTCCGCGTCTACTCTCATTACACAATGAGATTAAATTGAAGACTAATTTCCGGAAGATTCATACCGTTTTGCGCGTCTCTTACAGTTTGTTTGCTGTACTTCGGCAACTAGCATTAATACATTGCATGTGTTGACAACCTGGCAACTACTGTTGGTCAGTATGACCACGCTGGTTATTGGTTTGCTATGTAGGTCAGAAACCTGGCCATTCAAAGCAACATTGGGCTATCACATCCAAAGCATCGCCCGCGCTCTGGCACAACGTTTGGCCTGCCATAGGTGAATTGTTGACACTACATAGGTTACGTGGGCCCCGATGTTAGCAGGCCAAATTTTTTGGACAGTCTTTTTCAACCGACGAGGTAGTGCGTAAGGACGACCCAAAGGAGGTCCGATTACGACTAGACGACTGTAACCAGCAAAAGTATCTACGCTGACGGCTGTCATTTCTCTGGATGATTTTCTTCAGAAAGGGTCATATCAATGGTTTTGGATACTGGAAGACCCGATTCTATCATGCCGTTTATTTTCTGCCTTCGGGCATAGATGCTTCTCCCCCTTCTTCCACCAGTTTCACAATACCTGTGGCCACCCTTCCATCACTGCCAGGTTACCGTGTCAAAGAAGCAAGCTATCACGTGCCATGTTTAGCTGTCCACTGACGTCAGTGCTGAATGGGCTGCATCACTGTGCAGTCTGTACTCATACTGTAGCTGATTGTGATCTAAGTTAATGATAACGAAGCTCCCTTACAATGAATGATGATGAAGCTGGTCAACAACGGTTGCCTCAGAGCATTAGTGCTTACGACAGATACGGAGCGTACGTTGTAATAACAGGTCGTCCAATGGACACGTGAGGGAACACGGTTACGAGCATTCCTAGACCGATTCACTAGTGTTGACTACAGTGGATTAGACGTATCCATTGCAAACCGGATTCCAGTCCAAACTTTTCCTGGCCTAAATCGGATAATGCCGCGCTGGGATCTTCCTGCTGATCGTGCAGTAGCGATTTGGGGTTCTGTTGGNGAGCTGACTCTCCTTCTCAAGGAACAAAGCACCGCAAATTATGTAAACAAAATAACTAAGTGAACAAAGGTGTGGACACTGTGGAAAGTAATCCATGACCTGTCGACGGATAAAAATGTGCATAGTGATAGCTATGTAGGATTAACGTTTTAGGTGTTTTTCTGGAGGAACGGTGTAGGTGATCAGTGTTGAGGTGACGTGGGAGGAGATAGGTTTCGAGAAAGGCAGTAATCCATTCTGTGTTCGCTTCACCAGAAAATCGATAGGATAGTGAAAAGGCTATCACAGTGGAGAGTTCGTTGCTACAGGGCTGTTTCCCTTTATCTATTCTTTGTATATCTGCATTAGATCTAGGTTTTGGCGATCTAACAGATTCCGTCCTAATGGAGTCCATCCGCTGGTAGACAGCTAACGTCATCGTCTGAAGAGACTTTTGATCATCCTCAAGAGGCTTTCGTAGATCGTCATCCCACTCTTTTGGGTTACCGGTGTTC
Organism: Opisthorchis viverrini; assembly: GCF_000715545.1. Classification (NCBI taxonomy): domain Eukaryota; kingdom Metazoa; phylum Platyhelminthes; class Trematoda; order Opisthorchiida; family Opisthorchiidae; genus Opisthorchis; species Opisthorchis viverrini. The sequence goes on from NW_008751670.1 coordinate 1,758,440, forward strand.
AAGCGGCTCGATGGAGACCTATAACCCGTAACTTACACCGTGTGGTGTTCTGATTTCGCCGTTAGCACTTTTTATGAGCGGCTTCGTGATGCGTGCCAGTCCTCCATACTTTCTATTTCCTTCAATTAAAAACATCCTAGTCCGTGACTGCGATTCGACCTTCAGTCACGTGGCTGGTAGGCTGAGTGTGCCATATACACATCTTATAGCTGTTTTGTGGTGTAAAACACCGTGATCGCGGTAAGCTTTCCAGGATGTTTTGTCAGTTCACCCATTATCTTGCGATCCACTAATCTCTGAATAATTTGCGCTTGACTTTCAGCTACTTACGAGTAGTGCCTGTTTTACTCTAATCTCAAACCCTTATTCCGTGAGCCTAAGGTGGTAGTTTTCTGATGCTCAGACGTAACCTTATTTATCTCTTTTAGCCATTCAAGGTGGAACCACTGGTCACCCAACGTTGCATTCTATGCCGCGGAGATTACACGCTTGCCGGTGTGCTGCGGTGCAACGTACGTCGCAGATTTTTTTGACGTTTTTTTTGTTTCAAACGATGTCGAGTAGTTTTCAGAAATCTTATGAGTAGCGTTGTTTTCGGAACTAAAACCAACGTTCGACAACTAAATATCAATTTGGTTTTCAATAGAGACTGAACTGGATCTCTCGTTTATCATATCATCAATTGAATGTGCTGTACAAAGACCGCCTCATGTTTCAGTTGGTGCGATATTCGAGATTCGAAGAATATGATAATCGAGAGATTCGGTTGAGTCTCCCGCGAAAGCTAAATCGATATGCAAATAAGTGTGCTTGTCGAACTCAGTCCAGTTTGTGTTCAAATAAAACATTAGGTTGACGGAAACTCGGGGACTGCACCTGTTGTTGAATAGTTTTCAGCAACTTTGTGAGTAGTGTCCTTTGTGGATAAATACTTCTTATGCCTTCTCAATAATGCAAGTCATCTACTCCCAGCTTTTTTCTTCGTATCACTACACACCAGTCAAGACCATCTTGACACAATTCCCATTGCTCCTTTCCGCAGCATTCAGTTTGTGAGTCATGTGTGCAAACATGGTGCAGTCGTCACACCTTTTGTCCGACGTGCAACGTGACCTTTTCCCATCAGACTCAGTGGCGTGACGGATCGATGGACTTATTCATCCAGCTATACTAGCTCATTGGATGCACTTTTCGGACACCTGTTTCAAGTGCCTTCCTCCCGTGCTTTTTTCTGCCCGCCGTATATTTAGTAATTGAAGATTTCCATCTTTGTTTAAAATCTCACGAGTTTTGGATGACATCAAATTTCGATTCCTTGCCTGGTCTGTTTGCTAGTCCACACGTTCACTTTGGCGAATATGGCTGTGATGTAGTATGTGTTTTGTTTGAATGTTCCTTTTTTTGCTACCGATTTCTGACATTATCTTTGTTGTACAGCCGCGTTTTGTTTCATCGGCCAGACTGCTCCAAGCCCATGGTTTCCTTATGTGGAAACCAGATGGTACATATCCTTGCTGGCTTCCCAGATTTATTCTTGGTGAATAAATGCCTACACGTAATGTTGCATTGGATTCTCATGTACTGATTGTGTGGACTTGGGCGAACGCCTTGATGATACCTGGGGATTAGCTGCAGTGCAATTTAGGCACCACCATATCAGTTCTTACAGTCTTGGTGGTCGAGACCCAATGGATAGTTTTGTAGACTTGTGTTCGCTCCATTCAGATTCGATTATCCTCATTTCCGCCTTCTTATCGACCGGTAACTCTGTCCGCAAATATGTTATACACTTTGCTTCACGTTCAATGTAGGATCGCTCACGCATCCAAGTAGTAGACTTTGTTCACCGCTGAGACTAGGATTTTTTATATTGATTAGTTGTAGTGAGTCGTAATTGGTCAGTAGGTATGAGTGACATTCTCTTAGCGCATGAGCCGCTGAAGATATGGTGGTGTCAGCCGAAATCTCGAAATCCCGTTTCTCGTTTCCCCGTGCTTTCCTTTGACTATACACTTCATCTCAATTGAACTGTTGTTGAAACCGGCGTTCAGAGTAATCCGTGTTCACCGTCAAAATTAGCATGACCTCAATGGTTCGGGCATTCTGGTAGATTGCTTTATCCCCGACTGCAACTGTGAACTATATGTCGCTAGAATTTTAATTCGATCCGGATAACTCGACAAATTTTCAGACGGACACTACCTCAAGTGAGTTCGATCATGCAGGCACCGGACTGTAAGGCTGTGACCGATAACATCCGATGAACTGATTTTTGCACGGGCTAAATGTGTGCTTATTCATGGATGTATTCGAACCAGAAAGCCTATAAGTTATCACCACTACGAAGCCAAGTTTGGTCAGTACCCTTCATAACTTTGTTTCAAATCTCACAGACTATCAACCAGTGGTAGTGCGTTAACTAAGTCCATTCTTCAGACAAACGGCCGCTTGAATGTTCGACGAACTTCACTTGAATGCACGGCACAGTGGTCCGCGAGAAACGTATCTCAGTAAATTACACAACCTTTTTCTTGTTAAGGCTTAGTGGTTGTTTGTATTGGGACGGGAATCCAGCGCGGATAGTTTTTTAGAACTAAGGAAATCAGGGGTATTATTCCTGTTTGGTGGTTTTGTTCTGTAACCGAATCTTGAGAGATCAACTTCTCGGTAGTAGTGTTGCAGAATTTCTCGGTGTTCTGCCCAATAGCGCGTGTTTGGGTATCCTGTTAATCCAGTAGGCAATCGGCCTTCTTAATGTATCGAAGTTCCCCAGGAACGGTCGTCTAAAAAAGATCGAAAAATTGATTTGACACCTACCGTCGTGTTAAAACACCCGTCACACGAATGGTAATAGCGACAGTGTGGGAACAGCGGACAGGAAAGCTGTTTGGTCAGTGGAATGCGGTCGATCGATAATCATGTTCTGTTTTCTTGAAAGTGGTATGCGTGCGGTGCTTAAAAACACCAGAATAATTGCTTTCGCATAACTTGCTTATTAGGTTCGTCTTCCACCAACATAGGCTGCGTTTTTCGAAGCCTTTGATGAACAGAATGATGAAACGCTGCGCACTACGAAAATTGGATGATATTTACTGGTTTCATAGAGGAGTCTTCAAGCAACCAGTGCCCTGCATGCTGAAGAACATGAATGTGCTCCCATACAAAGTGGACTTCTTCGGGTCCGTAGTCACGGCAGTGAAGCATCAGTGTTGAACACTGATGTCATGCTGTCGATGGTGACGATGACCGTAGTCACGGTATCCAAAATTTGAAAACTAGGGCGTGTCAGAATGACTGTATCAGGTGTTGAACACCCCACAAACACGAATGCAACCATCTTTCGTTGCTTCTGTAAAAGGATGTCACAACCTACCGTGTTTTGATACACCATTTTGGGTGAAATTGCGAGCGAAGGACCAGCAAGGGAGTTGTAATTCAGAACACGAAGTCACATTTACTTGACGGGACACGAACAAGAGGAAATGGGCAGTAGACATTTTGTGAATTCCAATCGATTTCCCAACATGCGCGCAAAGTAGCAGGCATTATGTTACGGTACCATCTTCCAACACGGGTACCATTGGCGACCGGTCCTAATTCTCTAAGACTTGTTCTTGTTCCCAAATACATAGAAACAACTCACGCGAGGATTCCCCTACTTCTAGCGCAGCACCAGGGCGGTGCTCCAAGGCAAATCAGTACTTCAGGAAATGATGGTTAGAGGTCTAAACTTACATAAAAAACTACGGCTTAAAATAAGCGGGTAGAATGCAAGACGCAGGCAATTTCGCTCATGATCTAGGTGCTCGTCTTTATTATATATTGGACTTCCACTAGTATATTTGATTATCCTAGTTACGGATGGCCATTTAGGTTCTCTCAGCTGTACTGGACCGAGGGAATAGAACGCCTCGTGTCAAGTAGTGACGGTGGCCGTCTTGAGATCGACTGGTTCCTGTGTGCGCGCTCGGAGTTCTACCGTAACGTCATCATCATAATCATCAAAGACAGCAACATCAGTGCTGGCGATGCTGCTTCACTGCCGTACAACCATAAGGTTCGTTTAGTTATATATATATATATATATATATATATAATTGTATTAAAAGACCTAAAGTGAAGAGAAGAGAAAAAGAGTGGGTGAGGGAGGGGACCCAGTGTTGGCCTATGTTAAGCATACTGAGGTGCCTACACCTCCAACCGCTCAATCAGACAATCTGGAAAGAAACTGACAGCACGAACGCCACTGACATCGATTAGCCGCCATTTCTTGCAACGTCTCCAGCCAAGCACAGACGGGGTCACGGGGACCCCATCCTGGAAGTCGCACAACACCAACAACACCCAAACTCTTCGTGATCTCTTTCACGCCTTTCTGCCAAGTCATGTGCTGTCCACCTCGCGGTTTGCGCCATCCTGAAGGAGGCACGGAGAACAACACTCGTCTCGGTAGACGGTGTTTCGGCGTGCGTAGCATATGACCGAGCCATCGTAGTCGATGGTGCTGGATGTTTTCTCGGATTGAGGTGCCTGCAGCACAACCAAATACCCGTTTTCTAATCACGGAAACGTACAGTCGTGGTTATCTCTCTCTCCGGTCAAGGTAACCACTTGTAATATTGCTTCGATATGTTATGGCTCGCAAAGCTTGTCCACTGATAAAGGGAATCTCGTTTCTGAAGTTTGCCGGAAAATTGTAATGAAAATCTCCAGAGAACAAGGATTTTGTCTGGATCAATCTGTGTACTCCTAAGTAAAGTACCGAACAACGCCAGCGGTATCTGAAAGTTAGCTCGTCAGCAGTGCGTATTCTTGGTAACGATGGAATATGAGTCCCACAACGCTACCATCAGTGCCAAATTGAGATACATGAATAACCATGTTTGAACAGGCGAATGCTTCCATGCTTGAGAGTTGTATTGGTTTGACCCAGTAGCCGTCCTGATTCTGTCCATATATTGACCTGTCTCTCAGTTACAGCTGCTGACGCTCAAAGCTATTGAGCAATTTTCGATTGCCTGCACGTATGTGTGGAATGTGTTCACATTGTTTTCGTTCTCTCCGTATGCAACGATTCCGGCTTATCCACACTAAAGCGGGATGTTTGCGTTCACAGGCTCATCAGATTGAACTTCGGATGCGAATGAGTTCTAATGGGAATGAAACCCGATTGGTGTTTCCCAGCTCCGGTGCCATTGTGGAGGACACCTATTGGTTTCAAATGGTGTGAGGGTTGCTACGAATCAACGTATCGATACTATGGGTTCAATGAAGGAAAACGGTTTGTTGTTAAAATCGTGACTGATACCAGGCAGGCTGCGATACGGAAAATGGAACCACTAGAGGTTTACCGGACTCATCATTCATAATCGGGACAGTATCTCTATAATCGCCTTAAAACAATTCACGGTTACAAATGTTGGAAAAAAACGATTAAACTAGATCATCTGATTTGAAATTACACGGCTTTAGCTGGAAACGGGGCAAGAGTACTCAAACAGGCCGTGAAACTCCTGAAAGTCGCCAAATCCAGGTGTGCTACATATCCCGTCGCTACAGTCCCGTTCCCAGGTCGACGCATTGCGCACACATTGAGGCACGTGAGCAAACCTGATGCTAGTTACCAGAGCAAGCTAACACGTGATTCACCGGTAGGCATGCATCAGACTTCAATAAACCACACTGCACATTGGGGGGCGCATGCCATAAACAACTCACAAAGTTTGTGATAATCATGGAGATCGATAAAACAGTAGGTGAGCATGCATTAAATCAAAATTTTAATGCGCGGTAAAAAATATGAAGAAAAACAGTTACCGGAAATAAAGCGGAGGGGGGACAGTAGCGCTGCGCCCAAAAGCAAAACGGCAGCGTATATATGTGGTCCGACATGGAGAGATATCGCTCGATAAATAGGGTGAAACAAAGGCGTTGTTGTCTACTAGAAAGGCGAAGCAAGGACAGCGTGCGCAGCTGGATGTTGCGACTTCTATTGGCATTTAAATTGATTCCATTTGCGTGGTTTGTAAACCTTTGCCTGTAAACTTCGTTTTGAATTGTTCGGGGACGGGAAATTCATCCTAGAATGGATCGTAGGATAAACAGTGTTAGTTCATAAAAGCTATTGACTGGTTTCTAAATATCTGACTTGCATGAAATACATTTTGAAATAAGCCATCCACCCCGACAAGTAAATATGCTATAAGAAAGGTGAAACCAATGAGGGTCGAACTTTGTGGAACCCGAACTCAGCCACAGATATGGTCGATTAAAGAATCACGCATAGAATGCAAACTTATGGCGATTCCAATCGTCAAATTAGCGCGCCATTGAAGGTCAATGATTGGACTAAAACCTCTGAATATTACCCAGCACTAGATCGGAGGGTAACAACGGTGCAATGATATTAGATAGCTGGTAAGGAGATTGTGAATGTATGCTTGGGGTTAGGTCACTAGGGCCAGTGAGATTCGGGAACGCTAGTGGGTGCATAGGAGACACTGTCCAAGAGACAGGATAGAAAACCAACCGCAGCAAAGCAACACCCAGAACCCTATCTCCATAATACCGTGGCACTACTCATCACGTGAGCGGGGAACAAATCAGTGTAATCCGACCAATAGCTGTAATCCGAAATGAGGACAACTGAGCGTATTCTATCAAGGGGAGTGCAGTGATGCTCATGCTGATGTAGGTACTAAATGATGAGGGATATTACGTCTTGTCAGAGGGCCGATCCTTTGGTAGGCGGTTCTAACAGATGGAGTTATGCTGTTCTAAGAATCAGCAAAGTTAAACTATCAGTAAAAAACGCGTCTGGTTACCTCGATAGCGTAGACTATGGAGGCGAACTTCTGACGATGAGCGAGCTTCGCGGATGTGCTCCAAAGTGGCAGACAAATATTCTTCGGAAGTTAACGAAGCATGTTGCGTTTGGCTAGCATTGACTGGGAGCAAGAGTCAAGATAGTGAGTCAGTTTCGAATATGGATGGAATTCCCCTAGGTTCTTTTGAAGTACAACCCTTGAGATATGACCAGGAGTTCGTATCCCGGTCTGCACACCATTTTGAGCCCTAGATTTTGGTGGGATATGTCGGCAAGGCCAAATTCGCAGCAATATGACCAGCAAATTAATAAAGATCATTAGCGAGGAAACGCGGTGCTCGGAGGCGACCCGCTTTTAATGACCTCAAATCAAGTTGACTGGATGGATGTCGCGGGCCATGTGAAGGCATCCACTGATTGTTCAAAATGTGAGTCAACCAGGATCGAGCATCCTAGGACGATACTGCCGCGCTAGCGTAATGTTGTAGAAAATCCCGTGATAACCCTATGAATACAATTGTGATATCTTTTCTTCGACTCTACAAAAAACTACCCCAAGCCACTGCGCTTTTCGATATACCATGGTGTGTGAAATGGGAAGTCAAGGATAGACTGTACTACCGTCTACAGTACACAACACGCGGTACGAGCAAACGTGTTTAGTTAGGAAAGGCCGAAAAGTGGAAATGCCTAACAAGATTCCTATAATGGCAGCTGTTTTCATAAACGGAATGCATACAGTATAATTAATAAAAAGAATCAGACCACAACAATACCCAAAAGGGACTTACATAATCCCCATTCGCTTTCGGAACTAGTACATTCAATTCGGAAGACTTTGCAGTGATTATATCCGCATACAGTGACTGGCTGCTCAAGTAGATTTGACATCCATCCGTTTTGTCAACGTTCACCGTTTGTAACTGACCCATGGACTAGGGACAAGCAGAAATAGCGAGGCGTCAGGGTTTTTTTCATAGTCTGACGAAATGACAACAAGACCGAACAGGTGTTCTGTTCGAGCTTACAGAAATCCTGGAGTAGCTTTTGGGCTACCGTGTAGCCCAACTACAAGTATACTAGTTGGAAGAGTTCCGTCGCTGCTAAACGTCTGGAATTGAAATGCAATGGTTCCAGCTGCTACAGCCCCGATCAGCGAGGATAAGGAGAATGAAAGGGGGTTCAGTATGGCAGGAGGCAAGAGCTACGCAGTAAAGGCGATATTTCTGACCCAAGAACGCATCGGGTGGGAGATACAGCCGTATGTCAGGGACAATAACCGTTTGTTGGTCGCGTCTCGCGGTCTTCATCCGTAGAGACGGCAGTTACAAAGGCAGCTGAGTTGGCTGGCCTTCATGATTCGTTACCAAGTCATGGACTGATCGCTGCTGGATCGTCTCCACCCGACACAAGGGTGAGCGAGGGGGCTCTCTACGAGGCAAACAGTCCTCTGGCGTACGAAGTGTATGACCTAGTCAGCGCAACTTGTCGTGGGTTGAGTTTCCATTAGTTTCGGTCTGCTCAGCAGTACGTCTAACCGTGGTAACATTCTTTTACATACACTACAAACTAGCAGTGAAGAAACACCAAAAAGCGGCATTTGAAAGTTTACACATATCCTTAAAGCGGAGACGATATATGCACTATTGCGGCTTCCGACATTAGAAACATAAACTACAGGAGTTGGAACTCAAAGACTTCCTCCAGCTGCGACAGAAAAAAACTCGATGCTAAGATAGCCTATTAAACTGCCGCTAAAATTTCATTTGGCAGAATACTGCATATATTCATTGCGTTCTGCTTGTGGAATGAACGTTAGTGGCAACAAGTCCTGTAGTGAAGTTGAAAACTAACAGAAATTTCACGTCATCAAATTTAGGAACATTCGGTAAAAATCTCAGTTTATGAGCACATCAACAACATGGATTATAGACTCAATGTGTACCGAATTGGCGTTAATACAGATTGTGTACCTCTGGTGTTCAAAGCTTACGTCGGATCAGTGAGCCCGCTAGTGAAACTTCATCAAGACAATTGAGGTTTGGCGTCGCTCGATACGCCAATAGGAAACACTGGAAAATCTCATCCGTGGGTTCATCCTCTCTGCACTTCTGAATTACACGCTTCAGTGTCAACGAGCGTTCTGCCTGCCGTCCCACTGTGAATGAAACGGCGGCGAGCGGACAGGAATCATACCGTATTCCCGACAAAACTCTGCAAACACCGATGACGCGAACTGACTGCCGCTGTCGGATACAATAGTCTCTGGCATTCCGAAGAGACGGAACTGTCGCCGAAAGTCCCAGAATTTTGTCGCCACATACATTATAATACGACGCGCTACACAAGTGCTTTTGACTCGTAAAGGAAACTACTCACAAGGTTGCTGAAAACTCTTCCACAGCCCAGACCGGTTTCGCCCTTCCGCTTTAAGCTCATCAGGCAGGCGCAGTCCCCGAGTTTACGTCAACCTCATGTTCTACTTGAACCCTAATTGGACTGTTTTCGAGAAATACCCTCATCTGCAAATTAATTTGGTTTTCATGAGAGACTCAACTGGATCTCTCGTTTATGATATTCTACAACTGAATGTGCTGCACACAGGCCGCTTCCTGTTTCAGTTGGCACGATATTCGAGATATCGCAGTATATTTTCATAAAGTAAACTACTCACAAGATTGCTGAAAACTCTTCGACAGCCCACGACCGGTTTCGCCCTTCCACTTTAGGCTCATCAGGTAGGCGCAGTCCCCGGGTTTTCGTCAACCTAATGTTCTACTTGAACCCGGTTTTGTGCGTTAATACACGCTGTGTACCTTTGTTGGTTGTTTTGACGGGAACGTTAGCTCGGAAGGTTCAGACCGAGAACGAAGCTGAGATAATACCGTTATTACATCACGGCTTAAATTGCGCCTATCGACAGCGGTTTTATTGATTGCCGAGATCACGAAGAGGTGATGTTTTATATTCTTAATAGACCTTTATTCCGTTATGTTCGTATAGGAATGTTCTCGTAAGGTTTGAACCTGTGGTTTTAGTTCATTACGCATTATCCTACCCAATAATGCCTAGAATTGCCGTAGTCGCAATTAAGATGTTACCCAAAATGGTGTTTTAGAGGAATGATTGGTTGTGTTTGACGCATTTGAATAGTTTGTTGGGTCATCCAGCAGATGGTGGCGAGAAAGGTAGTTCACACATATCAATAAATCGCCCGAGAGAATGGGTTGTTAAAAACCTGTGGATCGAATTTCCAAACCAAGGGTGCGGTCTCGGAATTCCACACATGAAACGAACGAAAATGGTCATGAGAGACGAATGTATGGATTATAGAATCCCAGTAGGCCTGTGTGCAACTTTCAAGATGGGAACCGGTAGGAGGCTTGAAGGCACCCATGCACGGATTCGACCCCGGATGGTTGAAACGGAAGTTCGTGGTGTTAACCAACAGGATATGCAGATCATCTTCGCTGACAGGAAACTGCCTCTGCGTTTAAGTCGCTCAGCTGTAGCACCCTTTCGGTGCCTAACTGCCATGCCACCAGAAGGTTGCACGAGAGCTGGGATACTGCCAAGTTACCCAAGCCCAGACAGGGGAAGTCGAGAGGCGGAGGTCGGGTTCGAACCACGGAACTTCCGGTCAGTGAATTCGGGCTCTAACCACTTGGGCCATCTCGCCACCCTCTGTGTTCAAGCATCCAACCAAACATACCAAGCTTACAGGTAAGGTCACACCCACGTTCTGCCCAAGACCTGGAAAAATTCTACGCAACGGATACTACAAGTTGACAGGTTGTATATCGGACATTGAAACCGCGTAATCAACGTGAACCAAAGACGATTTGATTGTTCTCTCTAGTCTGTTACACGAGATACACTTACCTGCACTTGCACACTCTGGCAGTTAACAATATCCAGGGCAGAAATCAAATCATCGAAAACCACCCCGGTCTTTTTACAGTTGTCTGTGATGAGAAAACATGGTATAGTTCAGTTGTTAATCCAACACATGAAGAAAGATACAGATAAGCAAGATAAAAGAAAACCTTCGAAAATGGCAACAAATCGCGTTTAGAACAGGATACAATATACAGGAGCAGATGAAAAGTTTGGAATTCAGGTAACCTGATAGCATGGTCGGTCACGATTCCATTCGCATGACTAATACCGAATATCATGTCGCTGTGTTGAGGTAAGAGTAGTAGGTTCATGCATCTGCCTGATACGTGCATACCAGTGAGTTAGGGGGTTCAGTTGTGCCGTGATACTAAGCCAGAACCGTGTCCTTAACATAGAGCAGACAAGCGAAACAAAGTAACACATCACAAGGTGATCAACTGTCGCGTTTGATAAATAGGTGAGTGTTGATAGAAGAGTTTCTACCGACTGTCCAACTAACAGAATGTATGGCTGGTTGTTGGTCTCTTCGCCGACCTTTGCGGTCGCACTGCAAACGCTTCAACACTATATATAGTCAGTGTAGATTTGAGTGGGTCACTATCTCAAGTCATCTTGCACATGACTCGATACGAGGAGGGCAAAGCGAAATATGGTTGAACATTGAGGTCATGGAACTAAACCAATCGGTGGCATAAATTAGAAAACACGAACCAATCTTACCGATGGCCAGACAGCCAAAGTCACAGCTGACCCGAGCTGATTTTCCGGAACCGTACTACACAGTTGAATTCCTGAACAACTCTCAATCAGAGGGACATATTCATATTCATTCATTTAATCGATGTTATGTGCACAGAATCGTCTGAATCGTAGTGGTCTGTCTCAGGTGTGGCATTTCATCTTTACAACATGACCGGTTACCATTCAGCTCCATTGAGCCAATGCAGTTCGACCGGGAAGAAAAATTTGAACCTCACTGAGAACCAATCAATGAACAATGCATGGCAGCAGCGCGATTGGCTTCCTTACTCTTGAAGTTATGATAGCTTCATTTGAGGTGATTATATCTGTCGCTGAAATGAGGCAGAACTGAGATCACATACAATGGCTAGTTGGTTTGGCTTGAGTGTGTTCACTTGGTTATGGACACCTCTGACAGAATATCCAAGGTAGCCGAAATGTTGGGACTATAACACCTTATTCTACAACGTTATATTTTGAGTTATAAACTTTATGATGATATAAAAACCACCTTGATTTTCACTCACAACGAAAACCGAGGTAGATTAGTGAAAAACCACAATGTTACTTGAGAAGCTTTGGAGATGATGGATGACACAGGCATGATAGACAACGTGGAGCGCCTACCCATCATAATTGAGTTGATCTTCCCCTTGACCTCGATAGTACAGCCCACGCATTTGTACACATAAACCGTTTGTTTCGGTTCGGTTTCCGTGATTTTGAGGTGTTGGTTCTGGTAGTTTTCCTACAAGAGCCAAACACGGGAGCACATAATGAAACGCTGAACATCAAAGCAGAATGACATTTACCTGGATGGCAACGAGTACTTCGTACGATAAAGTGGTTATGCTGTGGTAGTGCTTAGTAGCATATATCCACGTTCTCAAGGCACTCACTCTGACGTGAGGGCAAAATATTCACACGTCTAAAGCGGGTTCGTCAAAATTCCAGTCTAAATACAGATAAAACATGAAGCTAAAGAAAGGATGACGTGGAAATTGAACCGTCGTCTTCCGGTGCGGTTGGTAGTTTGCATTGGCTGCGTTACGTCAACAGATGGATCACAATATCGGACACGAGTCGGGAGCTATCACGTAAAAATAACAGAGCAGTGAACAGGACTCCATAAGCGATCAGAATGTGATTCATTTAGGGAGGATCAAGTAGCAATACGTAAGAACACGTGCAGATCGCTTAAAAAGGTGTTACAATGAATGAACGGAATGGAAAGATAGGAGCGAAGTAGACAAGAAAGTGATGAACATAAAGATGAACCCATTACAACTCGTTTATTTCCTGATATAGCACTTGTATCCAAAGTGGACGGGAATCTGGGATTCGACTCCTAACTTTTTACGGAGGACCTGATTAGCACTCGGACGCGGGTTTGCAGTTTCCACAAGCGATAGGTCTGGAGCAGCAACCCAGTCTGTGTTTCAGTCTGATTAAGAGTTAATATGTGGATATAAAAGTATTCCGTTACCTGATTTTTCGGTTTGAAGTTCGAAATCTTAAACCTAGTACTTAGGCATGGGCCTCCTACTCAACAGACTGAACATTTAGGGCGGAAACGCGATCAAATCGGCGGGGTTAGGTTGAGCGGTCGTTCGCGATGTTTGAACAGTACTTAGTACAGACTAATCCTCAAGAGATTTATTTAGTCGCAGCTTGGAGAATTTCTGGCATCCACCGTCACGTCGGTCACGTTCCGAAAATCTATTATCACGACACGATGTAGCAAACAGATCACTAGACAACCACTCAGTGACATGCGGTAGCTTGTTACCGGCAACTGCTGAGTCCCAATCATGGCAAAATTCATCTTGTAGCATATGGATTCCGACTGTTGTGACCAGGCTTTGCTACTGATTGCTGGCTGCCAAACACGTTATGGCTACCAGTGATAAAAAAGGCGGAACCAAAATAGCTCATAGTACGTATCAATAGAAGCCTGGTGGGTTCGCTGATCCAATCGGCGCCTGTCCTGCACCAAGTTTAAAAGAGGATTGAATTTTCCCGTCTAAATGCGTCGGTTCATAGCCTCAGTGATATTTCTCTTGTTTGTGCTATGACTAGAAATCCCCAGTCCGCGAAGTCGCTACTCTGGCGGAGCCTTTAAACTAACCGTGCCTCTGAAACTGAAACGTGTCACTCTAGATTGACTTCAAGTTCATGGTAGTCATTTACCGCAACAGTCATTTAAGATCTTTATGCTGTCCTGCAAATTTTGAGAAGGAACGCAGTTATATTGTAAAAATTCGTTTCTCAAGCATGTTGAACAGAATAAGAAAAGACGTTTTTTTTGGTGCATACATCCAGAAAGGATACAGATCCTTGCAGTGATCTCTAGAGATGACCGCTCACCACAAAGAAAGATGGTACGCTGACCCGAGCCTTCGTCCTGGGAACACAATGGTAGTAGTGGATTTGTAGTACAATGAGAAGGCTGTTTGCACTTAGATTTGGATGACTGTGCCACCCAGCTAGCGGGCGAAGGTTTGGATCGGCCTTATCTGACTTGATTTGAACATTCCACTTGAAAGACCATCGGCTTTACTCACCGGGCGAACTGGCTACTGTGTCAAAAGTGAACCCATCTCATTCCCGCTAGCTCAAAGACTCACAAAAACAGTCTATAGGAAGCCAGAAGGATTGAAGCACAGTCACCTATACTTGCCACACACTTATTTTCACATCCTGTTACTCTTTGTCGAAGAAAACGTTGAGAACTTATATTATATAGATGGCTGTTGTTCAGTTCGCTAGTGCAAACAATTCGTCACCAAACGGATTGAAGTCAAATCCTTTGCTGTTCTTTGATAGACTAGTCGACCACGTCAAACAGTCATTTACCCGCAAAAATGGTCCTTCAAAGTTGAAGCAAAAGGGAAACGACTGTGACGATCAAAAACCCTCCTCATGGATGGCAGGAGAAGAGATTTTTCGAACCACCGATCTGACTAGATAAAAGCGACGAAACGAACGAAGTAGAGATTGCGGGTTTCAACATTGCTGAAGCAATGTTGAGCCACCAATGTGGCCCGAGCCTAGAATATGAGTTTGAACATGGACACTTCAGCATTTGGAGTACACAGAGCTCTGCCTGACTTAGCAAGGATTATCCAGTGTGCCAACGGGTGCGTATTCGTTGAGTCGGACACAAATATATGGTTGATTCAATCGCATAAATTCCATCCCTAATATTGAATAAGGGCTTTGGACTATAAAGCCGAGTTGTTCAAATTCCCAGATGAGAAGTTCACAGGTTACCAGCGAATAATTTCGTTCGCTGGCTATGTAAGTTGGGGAGGCCTTGACACCCTGTGTGGAACAAAGGCGTAAGTTTGTACGTGGAAATTGAGACGCGTTCGTAGTGCTCTGTGTTTTGATTACAAATGACTAAAATGTAGTAAGTAAGTACACAATATTGATATTGTTACAAGCGATAAAAAATCGTTCAGCTGTAGCACCCTTTCGGTGCCTAGCTGCGATGCCACCAGAAGGTTGCACGAGGGCTGGGATACTGCCAGGTTGCCCAAGCCTAGACAAGGAGAGTCGGGCGGCAGAGGTCGGGTTCGAACCACGGACCTTCCGGTCAGTGAATTCGCGCTCTAACCACTTGAGCCATCTCGCCCCTACAAGCGATGCTAGGATTGATGAAACTAACAAGAAAGAAATAAGACTTCAACAACAGCCCAGAACTTACAACGACCCATTTGTTCCCACGTAATTCCATTACTGGCGTTGCCTGCTTCGTTCCGTTGTTCGAGGTGGTAGGTTTAGGTGCTTTTTGGGGTGGTCCGGAGCGTGGTTGAAGGCCTGCACCAGCACGTAATTCTGGGTTCTTGTGGGTTTTCATACCATCGGAAACTTTGCGCAGTCCAGCTGTAATAGCCTCCCCGCGGTTGAGCTCAGCAAACAAAGCATTCCTGGTCGGATCACCCTGAAACAAATAAATAATAATGGTAAAAACAATAGTTCGACTGTCGTTCGCTTTCGGTGCATAGCTGCTCTGTAAACCGAAAGATACGGATCACCGAAACAGCAGGTCATGCCGAAGAGTGATAAAAGTAGTGTCTCTCAATAGTTAAAATAACAGCCGAATTGCCGTTGAATACCACCTTTTCTTTTTTAGAAAGTTCTGTTGCGGATAAAACCAACAGGGAAATAAGAAATGCCCGGGGACGGCTGAACCTAAGTACCAGTGAGTCGTAGAATACAGTCATGACCAGGCACCAACAGCGATTTTGACATGGATTAGCATCCATTCTCTTGGACCACCTCGGGATACAAGGATTTCCCACTCAATGTCTCCCATGGGATTCAAGCTTTGTCCATGTCATCATTCACACATTGCATACGACCAAACCGTCACACTCTAGGGCACTGAATACGCTCATTTGAAGTTTGTGCTGGAAACCTAAAAACACGTTTTCGGCCAGTCTCGTGTAAACCCGCAGAAGCCAATGCACATAATAAATAAAGTTAATAAAGTGCTCAAAATGCTTCGATTTCTGGCTAGCGAAGCTTATGCCTAATAGCCATCCAGTCCCTCCTGCCTCCCGTCTGTACAAGATTCTTTTTAAGCCTGCGGCTAAGTTGTTTTAACATCACAAGTGGTCATTAGTCTGTTCTTCGAGCTGGGCAACTGGATTGCGGACAGTGCATCCGAGCTACCCATACCTCGTGGAACTGCAAAATTGGCAAGTGGCGCGAATCGAAAAAGTGGTTCGGGCTTTTGAGATTCACTCCGGCACACTGCAATCCTAGTTTCAGTCAACTTAAACTTGCGTCTGCTAAAATGGAATATCCTTATGTCCTGGATCCAGTCTAAATGGTTCCAAATCAAACATCGGAGTTTTGAAAACTCTGTAGCATCCAACTCCAAGTACTGATTCACACGGACATGCTTCGTAGACGCAATATTCCTGGGTTTCGCGTAAGTCATAGAGACTTGGTCACGGAAAAAGAGGCATACGGAAATACCAATGCACAACACGCCGACCCGATAAAACAGAGCAGGTCAATTCCGAAAGGTCTGCTTTGATCAAGCAGGTCGCTGACTCAACCGGGTAATCTGATTACTGGTGAATATCCGGACAGTTAACCCAACTCATCACTCACCCATCCTCACAAAGGACCTGATGATCACCAACTCCAAGGCCTGAAATTAGCCTGGAGGTTTCAGTAGCTAATAGCTGTTAGTCAAATATCCATCTGGCTTGCCAAATGGCTTGCTGCGTCCACCTGAATGATTCCAATGAGCACAAAAAACCTCATGCGGCAGATTTTCGGAAACCAATTCTAACCTTGGTGGAATCGAATATATCCTTAGAGGCTATCTGAGCATGGAAAGATAATCTGGAATGGAAGATTGGAGGATGGGCACCAATCGAATCACCAGAAATCAGGTCAACACAGTAAATGTCCTCTAAGGCTGAGAAGTATGTTGTTCCACTGCCAGGTTATGGAACAAAATGCAACACTGGCTTTGACTCAGGTCACCATAGGTTTACAAACGCAAACTTGGCGAGAATAATATTTGACAAAGGTGGTCAAAGATCGAGCTCCCATCCGCTGAACACCAAGCAAGTCTTTCTAGCAAAATCCGTGAAATCTAGGCAAGATTGAAATCGGTCCTCTCTACATTTCAGGACTTTTGCGCCTAGAAAAAGGTTATCAACAGCCCATGAAATGCTGAATACATAAAGTGTTGAAAGGGAGCGTCCTATTAGGGTAGAATCAAAGTAGGGTGTTGCAGGGGTTCAGTCTAGAGCCAAGAAAGATGAGTCCAGTAGAAACAAAACGGCCGTTAGATTATCAAGAACTCGATCGAATATGCATGCTCACAACCTATGTTTGCGTGGTACCAAGAGAAAGAAGGGACAATGGGATTAGCGGACTTCGGTTTGAAACAATTTCAAGTCACGTGAGACTCAAACGATATAATAAAGATATCCGTTCAGCTGAAACACCCTTTCGGTGCCTAGGTGCCATGCCACCCGAAGGAAGCAAGAAGACTGGGATACTGTTAAGTCGCCCAGACAGGAGAAGTCAAGATGCAGAGATCGGGTTCCAACCACGGACCTTCCGAGCAGTAAATTCAAGCTCTAACCACTGAGCCATCTTGCCCTCAAATAAGCTGATTCACACTGGCCCAACAACGTAGGGGACATTAGGGTTTTAAAGGGAAACTGCAGCAAACACAAGACAACTCCTTCCTGACCCAAAGGTTTGTGCTAAATTCCATCAGGTTGGCGGACAAACGTGAACACACCTAGTTCTCTGTCGGGGCGAGATGGCTCGAGTGGTTCGAGCACGAATTTACTGACCGGAAGGTCCGTGGTTCGAACCCGACCGCTATCTCTCGACTTCCCCTGCCTAGGCTTGGGAAAACTGGCAGTATTCCAGCCCTCGTGCAGCCTTCGAGTGGCATGGCAGTTAGGCACCAAAAGGGTGCTACAGCTGAGCGATCTGTCGGTTAACTATCAGGTGAATATGTCTTACATTCCATTTCCCATTCATTAGGTAAGGGGGGTTGATGTTAACTAACCTAAAGAGAATGTTCGACCATTGTTGTAGGTCATCAGCAATCGGCACTTCATCCAACGTAAGTAGAAGTCGAATCTCCAACCTTTGCAACCACTTTCTACTGAGAATTGTAAGTGACTGAAGGTTGCTCAAGCGAGTTTTCTAACAGAAATCATAATTTTTACGAGGGAGGTCATAAAGGAATCTGGTTAAGCTGAATTATCTGTTGGATAAGAAGTCAAGCTCTCAAAACATATTGCACTACGTGTCTCTCCTATTCACGACGATGGTAGTGCCACGATATACGATACTGTATGAATAGTCAATGGTGTACCGAACCGAAACATCGACACGGCTGTCACCACTTTCTAGCGCTTTATCAAAAGTAATAGACTCACAGCCGTAAGAACTGGGCTATACTGAACCGAAAAACGGAAAATTTATAAACACATTTACGAATGAAAATGCAAAAAAAACCTTCCGGTGAGCTGATGTTTATTCATCTTTCAGATAAAAGCGTACTGACTTCAGAAACAGCTGTTTCGTCTGCACCCCATCTAAACAGGACAAATGTGGGATTTGCGGTGACAGAGGTCGTAGCAACGGTGGTTTTTAACTGCCAATGTGAGTACGTGGGAACGTTGTCAACGGGGCTCTGATCGACGTCAGCGTAGACCAGAGTAGCTAAGCTATCATACAATCGGCGTGGGAAGAATTACCTAACTAGCAAATGGAAAGTGAGAATGGATGGAATCCGGAAGACCCTTTAGTTGAAATCATGGGTTGATTGTGGACAATGCGATGAAGATATCAGCTACAATAGAAAAAATGGGTTCTGTTGCGCTCCACGCAACATACCTTCTTTTCTTGCCTGGTAATTCTAGTTCGTGTTTGATGAAGCGAACGAATAAGAGCATCAGACATGGTGCAACTCGTGTACCTTGCAAAGTAAACCAGCTAAAACCATATGTACTCGACGGATGAACATTGAAAGAAAGGCAAGTTAGAAAATGAGACGCACTGATGGAGCTGCCGGTGCGACCAAGTCTGCGTCAGAAAACGCCGGTGGAGGAGCGGGTACACCGCCGCCTGTAGACGGACACGAAGTGCCGTTGACGTTCCAACTCAGACCAGTTGTATGATTTTTCCTCACGTAGTCGCGCAATCCGTCCCACAGAGACGTAAGGGCCTTTGTCCATGCCAAGTGTTGCGGGTCTCTGTAACCGAAGAATTAAAATGTGTTGACATCCAGGAATTCAATATAAATAACGGTAGGAAACAGTGAGCGTTTCAGAGTCGGTCTTTTCACCCACATAAATGTACTCCGCGGATTTCGTACCGATTAATTGGGAACACTGCTGTCGGTGATGATGATGATAATATTTACGAAGTATCTTTTCGTTAACGTGGGAACACTTTCCACAAATGACTGCATGTCTTCGAATCGGACACTTTCCTGATGAGCGGGCCTTCAAGTGCCTTTGAAAAAGGATTTCATATGAAACAGAAACCTTCACATAAGGACCATAAGATAATCCTTTGTATCGTGGTCTGCGTATTAACTGCCAACAAAAGTGAGGTCTCCAACCTTTCCTCATAAAAAAGAGGCACGTTAGACCCGTGACATCGCAGGTGACTGCGCACCCCGAGTTACCAAAAGCTGAGCAAACCCCAAGAAAGTGGCCTTGATGTAAAATACTCCCTGGAATCTCTGCGACAGCCAACGACCAGTTTCGGGATTCATCAGTTTTCGCCAACTTTATGTTGTACTTGAACTCGGCAAAAAAGCAGTTGACCATATTTCGGGAGATCACTTGAAAAGGACAACTAAAAGTGGTTCCTTCAGTTATGCCTCAACCGTGCCCATTGCTCGGAAGCGACTGGGAACACTACCTGAGGCTTTTAATGTCGGACGTTGGTAGCACAAGGATGGTTCTGTTTTCCTATGATAAGGGGCATTCTATTACGCTTCTGTGGGTCCCATTTGGAGGGGTGCCGTAGAGATGAACAAGTGTGTTTCCATTGCAAACAAATCTATCCAGGTACAGAAGAATTCGGTGTGACGGGTTCTACTATAGTGATATTCCATTCCCGTGAAGTACCAACAGTTTTAGGCAAAGCAGGGCTGGGACAAAGCTAAATGAGTGTGCAGTTTTCTAGCTGAAAGAACCAGTTCACCTAAGAAACAATCTTCATAGAACGGTTCCCACGATCGTCACCCTGGAGCAAAGTAGTTCACGATACTCTTGCATAGAAAAGCCATAAAACACTAAATTCAATTGAGTCTCCCGTGAAAACCAAATTGATTTGCAGATGAGTGTATTTCTCGAAAACAGTCCAATTTGGGTTCAAGTAGAACATAAGGTTGACGGAAACTCAGGGACTGCGCCTACCTAATGAGCCCCAAGAAGGGCGACACCGGTCATGGGCAGTCGAAGAATTTTCAGCAACCTTGTAAGTAGTTTACTCTATGAAAACGCTGGACCATATTCAGTCGACATTAAATGAAGGCAAATAACGTGGTCACAACGAGTTAGAATGCACGGTATATTAAGTCTGGAAAGTCTTCGTCGTTTTTGTAAAAGCGCCGGTTTGCGCAACCCAAACGTCTCATTCTGCACCCGCTGAAACACCAAAAAAACAAAAGATCATTTGGTGGCACCTTTCATCATTGCGTACATCAAAACGCCCTGTTGTGTCCACATTCTCACGAATTCAGTTAAATGCGACTAGCAAACCGTGGCGAGACGCGCTGAAACTCGTTCGAGCGATCGTTCTATCGATCGCATAACGGCGACGCAGCAAGACAGTGCCTGATGGGTCGCCCACTGCGCTGATTAGACGAATGATGAGACAAGAAAAATTGAGGAGGCAACGACCGTAGCTCACACGTAACGCGACACTGCAACTGGAAAAAGCTCCCGCCCCCGTGTAACAAACTTCTTCTGGCACCTGGCGACCAAGAGGGGATAGTGATACTGTACAGTAGTGCGCGTATTGGTGGTCCGGTTTCCACAATAATAAAGTTGCGCGTTGGTTCAGTACTACTAGCGATGCGATGCGGTCAACAACAGAAAGACGAGTTCAGGAACTTTGGGCGAAGTACTAAAACACTGGCATAGCAGACGAAACAGGCGATGCACTCCTACGAACGAACGTTTTGCATGTGAGATTCCCCACGAAATTGGAACTAAGGAAAACTCCACCCACCAATATGCACTGCGACATCGTGGAGCAAGCTGAGTCCGAATTTTTGTTGGTCTACATCATTTGCAGTAATGGCGATGAGAAAAATCTGGGAAGTTTACATTTCAGACCTCGTAAACACACGTTTTGTCCTGTTATCTGGCACACCTCATTACATCGGAACAGCAAGCCTTTCCCAATTGGGTTTCGATCATATTAAAATCACATTGTTACGCGTATGCTCGCATCGAATATAAGGTTAAATTAGTTGGTTGAGCATGTATTATGGCACAAAAGCTATCGGGCCATTATTCCCGCGTGTAACTGAAGGCATTGTCCCGAGTGTCCAGTTTCAGAACCGAAAAATTCCACAGCTGGTACAGTTGAGTGCATGTCTGAATGGAGCATTCAAAAATCGATGGATCAAGAGGTAAAGGTACTTGGTCTGGCCGAAATCGGACCCCATGTACCATTTCCGTTAAGAAACCTAAAGCAGTGTGAACGAGCAAGAAAAAATCATCCAAACGTGCTCCGCATAGAAAATCAGGGCTAGTCATCCTGGGCGTATGCTCTTGTAAAGTAGAGTTCTGAGAAGCATTTGGAATGGGCGTATGACTAAGATTACGCAAATACCAACATCATGTACCGTACAATCGAACTGTGCCCTTTTTACTACGGGTTCTGGAACAGTGTGTCTAGAGTGAATGTTTTAGGAGGCCAGGATATCCTCACTGTCCATTCATCTCAAGTGCCACACAAATAGGAGGGGGGAAATGAGTGAAATGTCGTCTGATCAGCTGTAACACCTTTTCGGGGCCTTGATGCCGAGCCAACTGATGGACGCCCGAGGGCTAAGATACTGCCAGGTTGCCCAAGCCTAAAAAGGAGTAGTCGAGATGCTGAGGTTGGATTCAACCCACTGACCTTTCGGTCGGTAAGTTGGCGCCTTAATCACTGGTTCTTTGAATCAACCATCACCCGAAATAACTCGGGAAAGTCAGTAAAAAAATTTGAGACAAACTTAGAGAAGGGAACTTTTTCACTCANCTCTAAACAAAAAGTGTTCCTCGGTTGAAAGTAAGCATCCCGCTAGCTGTTGTGCAAGCAGTTAATTACCAACTAATAAACCGCTCCACTGTTACAATGATTGACCATAGGGAAACGCCAGAGAAGCATCTGGTTTTGCTGCCAAAATAACACCATGAATTTAGCCAGATTGATACCGAGTTTTGCGAAAGCTGTCAGTCAGATGGAAAACTGCCTCCTCTCTACATATTAAAAGCCAATTTCAAAAGGCTCGTTATTTCTCTGAACCATCCCAATGCAACGAGTGGACCTGCATACCAGGGAAATTTTCAAATTCGGAACTTCCTTGCTAGGTCATGCTTCGTCACTGTCCGCAACTACCAGTCCAGTGCCAGATGAATCAGCTTGTTGTGGACAGTAGAGGAGGGGGTTAATAGCTTCTTCAAGTTCCAGTGTCGAATGAGGTATCAGCTACAGCCGGTATCGCGTTAATTTGTTTTGACAGATCGTGATTCTTGTGTCTTATCATCCAGCTAACTAGCACAACGGGCGAGACCATCGGGCAGTCTGGCTGTGCGGCGGTCATGCGATCCAGAGAACACTTATCATCGCTCGGTTGGGTTTCAGCGGATCTCACCACAATGGGCTCATTGCATTTAGCTGACATCGCACCTGGACTAGTGTTTCAGCGTATGCAATGAATCAGGATGCCACTAACTAACCTTGTGATGTCGGGGTTATTTAGCGCAGCAGCTAGGTTACAAAGACGACATAGACTTTCTGAACTAACGGTTGTTTGCAACTGACGAGGAAGGTGAGAACGAAAACAGTTTGACACTTCAGCAGCCAATCGTACTAAGAGTGGGTAACAATACGGGTGGCTCGGAACATTTACAGACGAATTTTTAGGAAACTCACTTTTCTTTGAAATCTTTGATAACGCGATTTATGAAGAATTGAGCGGCTTCTTGCATGTTTTGGATGTACGGAGCAGGTGCGGGTGTCTGTGGGATTCTTTTTTGCAAAAACAAAAGCACATGCTTACCACACTGACCCAACCTAAAGCGAGTATGGATTCAGCGACCGCAGAAAGGTGGTTGAAATATTGACTGCTCCGCTTTTTATCCTTATATTGCTGAAAACAATGGAGGAGCTATGTGTAAAACAGGAAAGACTTACCACCACGGCGGCGACTGGCTCGCCACACTGTCTCAATAATCCCTCAAGATGTGATTCTGACGGCTTGCCATGCTGAGCAGCATTTTCAATTATTTGTCGCTGGCAGACGAAGCATTTTTGAACCAGATCACTCTAAATAAAGATAGATGAGAGGAAGAGCAAAGGATACCTGTTCCTTCACGTCACCGCCAATCTTTTTGCTCAGAGTCAGGAATTCAGCAAGTGGGCCAGAAATTAAGTCATCGTACTCCTTCAAAGAGTTGTTGCTTTTGGGGTTCCCTAGATACACTGAAGGAGAATCTGACAGTACTCACCTTTAGAAGAAAACTGAGTGCTTGTTTGTGGACAGCGGTTCATTCCGGTATCCTGAGAGCTCTCCAAACACAAGACGACCTTTTCAAGCCGATCTAAAAGTGACTCAAGCTTATCCATACCTACAACCGTATGAAACCTCTGGTAATCAGTCGGATGAAATAAGCTGGACTCTCACAAACGGACTTTTGGGCTTTTATATCTGAGTATTTAGATTCCGATTATAGTTTTGTCGAACTCAAGGAGTACGGCGCCGACACTTCACTATATGTTGAAGTTACGAATGTTTTACATGAATTATTTGTTATATGGAGACGATTAGTTCTTAGAGCACAGTGTTAGTGAGCTTGTGCGAAGATGCCAACAGCGTGAGCAAAGTATTTGAGTGAAGGCGTTTGTTAAGTTAGGAAAAACCAAGGATCACAAACGTTGGCATGCCAAATACATTCCAACTTGAGGTTTGCAGTCAAATGTTTTACGATGATCAGTACGAACACGGGGTAGTGAGAATTCAAAAACGATTATAATTGATGGAGGACTCGAGTTCGATCAGTTGATCTTTGTGAATGCAAACTGGACCATTTCGATCTTGATAACAGCTCTACTTGGAAACTCCCCTTGCTAAGCCAAAAATTACTCGCTTTTGTACCCCAATCTGCTGACTTCCTCCGTAAGCGGGGTGTGTGCATCCTGGAAAGCGCTAGAGAGAGGCAGCAAACAAGTGGATGATCGGGGTTTACTCGGGTGGTCCAGAAGGAGCAACAGGCAGTGGCTGATCCTTACCACTGACGGTGACAGTGATCAATTTGGCTTTGGAGCTAGTTCGTAGGCACCATAATGTGGTCAAACGATCTGCATTATTTCGGAAGTTAGCAATGCGAAGCAACAGTGTGAAGCGAGAACAGAACTGCAACAGGTATCTTCCATCATTCGTCCCTCAACTAATACCGTCAGCAATTAGGACTCCGACAACTGTACGTTCAACTGCTTCTGTCGTCACACCATCGGTAACCACAACCTCTGGACACTAGGCCCGATGTAAAAGACCACATAAGTTATTAAGTTGTCTTTTGCAGATTCGGGGATACAATCTTTTAAGGCAAACGAGCTGTGCAGAAGCGACTAACCACAAGGACAAGTCGACCACGGGTGCTTATGCTTGATGGTTTAGCAAAATTATGACTACAATACATCCCGTCACAATGACTTGTCACAAGGCCGAAACCATACAAACGGCGAGATAATAATCTCGTTTACAACACTTGTGTTATCCAGCGTTCTTTCCAAGGGAAAGCGCGAGGTGACGGAGAGGGGATCCCGGGTTTAGGGTTTGGTAGATTCTGTACTCTTGGTTGGCAGTGCGTCTTATGATCACGATAACATTCACTATCTGTGCAGGGGACTGGACATGACCATGGTTGATGTACAAGTTGTGATTTTGAACAGCCGTCCCTCAGTAGAACAAGGCATGTTATTTTCACTGTGATGATACAGATTATGATTGTTCAGGTTTTACGGATCTCGTGGCCCAGTGAGCGAACGTTGGAGTTATTTCTATTCCACATTCATTAGAGGCTGGGAGTGTCTCCCATGACCATATGAATATCGAACGTCGTGACCTGACACTATTTGAGGAGGTGGACTCAGTTGATAGCTTCCCCTAGACCCTTACACGTCCACAGGAGTTGGCGCACAGCCGGGAATTTATGGAGGACACCTCTGCTCCACATATACTGTCATAGATCCTCAAGAACCAACAGAGTCAAAGGGGCCATTCATGTCAAGTGAGACTCCCATCGTAGGTTGGTGGGAGTGCCGCTGCTCCAGAATATGTCTGGGGGTGATCTGAATAGGTGAACTGATCACACTGCTTAGGTTGCGCTGGCTTGAACACGTGCTCAGTGTGCCAGTCGATCGACTTCGGCGAAGGGTTCTTTTCGCAGGACCACACGAAAGGTGGGAACGAGCCAGGGGAGGTCAAACACTTGGCAACGAAGTTTGAAAGCCAGTACCAGCAAACGCAGCTGCGCCGGTCATTGCTGTCTCTCTGGATGGGGGCCCCGAAACGTGACACATCAATGGTTAGAGACACTGTCAAACAAGACCCAATCGCACCCTCAAGGAAGCTGGTGCATCCAAGCCATTGCCGTCCGATCCTGATGCCTCTTCAAGTTCCAAAAGGAATATTCATTCTCCTTATTCTGATAAGCGACCCAATTTACAGTCCATCTGCTCACATGCACTGTCTCCAGGCGCTGTCTTGCAGGAGTTCAGCTAAGCTGTTCCACAAAGTGTTCGACCCGATTTCCCAGTTGGCGTTTGTGCGCAAAGAAAATAATCCATTGGGTTCCAAACCAGCAAAGCGCGTTCAGCTCTCAGCCTGAGTGCATGGCAGCTAGGCACCGAATGGGCTCTACAGCTGAACGATAATAATTAATTATACGCCACACATTCCACGTGTTATTACTTCTGGATCACCAGACACACGGACGGTGAAATTTATAAAAGGTGAGTTCGCACTTGTCGTTTAACATGCATGACCACGCTTGGGTGTTGTATGAGTGTTCTAGAGAAACATGATTAACCGATTTTGCCGGAGTGCAAGGTCTGGGCAACCTAGAATAGATTACGGACTGCGGAGCGTATAAGGCGCATCGGCATATAACTAAGAGCCAACTGTTCCGGTGATATTTACTTGTGGGTGGAGGATGGGGTGGAAAGGGGCATCAATCGACAGTGGTCGATAATGGTGCCCGTTCCCAAAAAAGGTACTCTCAGGGAATTAGTAGCAACCAAGGTGTTAGTTTGACTCCCGTTGTAACAAGGCTTCTAGAATCACCGACTCTTGGTCGTCTTACGACGGCACACGAATCCTTGACCTGTGAACACCAAGCGGGTGTTCGACCGGATAGAAGATGCGTCGAACACATCTCCCAACTCCTCCAGGTGTTGGAGAAACGCCACATGTCCAGAGGACCCCTAATATTGGTGATCCTTGACTTCAAGGGTGTCTTCAAAACTGTCGATCGGTCAGTGGTGTCAACTGCACTTGCTTAAAAGGGTATGCCTCAGAAGTTTGTGAACATAATCCGCTTCCTATATTCACATACCTTTGGGTGTGAGTGTATCATGAGCTCCCAAAAAGCTTACCTACAGAAAGTGTGTGGGATATCTACTCTCTTCGTCCTTGTCCAACTTCATCATCGATGGAATAATGAATCAAAGGCTGGAAGGTCCTCAAAACCCTGTGGCTCAAATCGTTGCTGGTGAGAACCTTATCGACCTGGAATACGCAGGCAATTCCGTCCTCATTTCTGAAGTCGATAGCAGAGTACATCATCAACATCATTGACGGCATGACCTCGCCGTTCGACGCTGATGCTTCACTGCCATACAACCATAATTGAAAGCACTATAATGAAGAGAGGCATAAAAATGGGCAGGGAACGGACTTAGTGCTGATCTGTCACAATGATCACGAGGCGCCTACACATCCACACTCATTCGGGCAATCTGAATAAAAATTGACAACAAAAACAACATTGACATAGATCAGCAGCCATTGTCTTGCACGCCTCCAATCAGGTGCAGTGGGAGTCACTCGGTCCCCGTCCTGGTCGTCCACCAAAAACACCCAAACTTTTCGCAGCCTCTTTCATACTTCCCCAGCCAGATCAGGGGTTGGCCACCTCTCTTCTCCCGCCACTCTGAATTGGGAACAGAAAACAACGCTCTCTTAGGCACACGCAATACACGGCCTAACCGACACAGCTTCATGTGCTGGACACATTTTTCAATGGAAGTACCCGTTGCACAACTGAAAACTCGCTTTCTAATTTCTTCGTTAGGGATTCACCGACGCCAACCCAAATGATCTATGGTTCTGAGACAACGGCTATCGAAGACCTGAAAAGGTTTTAGTTTCGCTGCTCAAACAGACTAAGTCTCACAGCCATACAGACTAGGACTAAGATAGCTCAGTGGTTAGAGCGCGAATTTACTGACCGGAAGGTATGTGGTTCGAATCCGAACTCTGCCTTTCGACTTCACTTGCCTAGGTTTGGGCAAGCTGGCAGTATCCCAGCCCTCATGCTTACTTCTGATGGTATGGCAGTTAGGCACCAAAAGGGTACTACGGCTGAACAGCTGTTCGTCAAACCTCTAACCACTGACCAACCTGGTATGAGGCTGTGCGAGTGTCACGCAGACATCCCTGAGTATAGCTCATTAAGTCGTGGAGGTACACACCGCCACACGTTAAGGTCCAGTCTCTTAGTGACGGAAGGCGACGCTGAAGAGACTGACCACCGTCACTATCTTTCGGCATGCGCTTTGCGCCTTAAACATGCAAAGTCATGTTTCAAAGCATGCAGTCTCTGAGCATATCCCTTACGATTCAAGGACAATCACTGATGGTTGTGGAGAATCTTACATACCTCGGTAGTTGTATTTCCTCTGAAGCAAGTGTGTCTGATGAATTCGGTGCACGAATATTAAAGGCCAGAATCACGTTTGCTAATTTGCGTCACTTGTGGCGTCAAAAAAGGCCTACCATCGGGTCTCAGGTGTCACGTGTACAGGCCTACAAAAAGGGCTACACTGTTTCATGGTTGAGAAACATAACCTCTTCGGACAGACGATGTGATATATTTCAGGTTTTTGATCACCGAGGCCTCAAAAGCGTTGTTGGTGTATGATAGGGACTTGCGACGAAGGAATTGGAAAAACGGGTATTCGATTGCGCTGTAGGTATTTCAGTTGCAGTGCGTAGGCGCTCGAAGGAGTTAAGAGGGTTTAATTTCTGCCAGGGTGCCCAAGTCTAGCCGAAGTGCGGAGGTTTCGTTCGAACATGGACTTCTTCGGATGTGTTGAAAATAGCTGCTTTCTAGCCAGCACAAACTTTCGGCCAGAGCGCTTACACCGCACTGCTCTTGTGGGTCGAACATATAGAACATATGGAAAAAGTGAAAAATGCTGGAAATGTCCATAGATCATTAGAGTTGATTCGTTCGACGGGTCCTCGGAGGCCTCTTGTCAGTGGAACCATCGAACAATATGCAGAAAAGTATGTCAGAGCCGGTGGGCACAATATTTCAAACAAAAATTCAGTTGCTCAACCGCTACTTACAATTCAGACTGCCGGCATTTGACAGAGACATGAATTATGAATATGGAGTCCTCTTCAGTCTCAGTTGTGTCAAAATGTCGGGGAATCGAAGACTCCCGTTTGTTCCGTTTCCAAGCTGAGCCGTATGTTGGCGTACCGAAAGCTTAGTAGCTCGAAAGTGCTTTCCGCTTCCTCAAGTAACCCCTTGATGACTAGATCGACGTCCACACAGCGCTTATAAACACTTTACGGGAGAATCACATCTTCGACTATATTCAGGGCATTTTATACGAAAATATAGGCTAATGCAAGACCTAACGGACTTCCCACTACAACGAACCAACAATTACAACCTAAGCTGGTGGGTTGGATGGGCTATGAGACCTGTGAGGTGGACGAACCTCTAACAAGCGCAAAGTATGAAGCGAAACTAGGTTGCCCATTGAGGGGAGTTCATTTTTTTCAAAAAGCGCCTGTGAGGTAAATTGGTATTAATAGCCGGTATTTCCACCACATGCAACTAATGCACCTGGGAGTGCAGACAGGCCCCGTTTCCGTTATAAGGCAGCAAGGATCGAATTGCCACGATGTATAGTGGGTCACTGCCAGATAAACTGATGATAAGCCGATGCCCAAATGGCAATGCTGGTTGTCCTGGTCTTTTCGATTTAAGGATCGATCTCATGTCGAACCCTGTGTCGGGACCCAAAAGTTTCCACGTAAATAAGTCTACCTAATGCGGAGGCGATATGGTTAAAATGGTCAGAATGCGAATCTGCTGACCGGAAGGTCCGTGGTTCGAACCCGACCTCTAACTCTCGACTTCCCCTGTCTAAGCTTGGGCAACCTGGCTGTATCCCAGCCATCGTGCTTCCTTTGGGTAGCATCGCAGTTAGGCACCGAAAGGGTGTTACAGCTGAGCGATTTTTCTCTACCTAATACATCTGTTGGCTGCCTGCTACCATAAGAAGAAGACTTTTGGCTCGAAATGAACTCACTCTAGATGAAGCACATGAAGTAAAGGCCACTGGTAGTGACCCAAACACCCCAAACCGATATCGTATTCTGCGGCTGCAGCACCTTTGCGGACATCCTTTTGCGGTTATCCTGTCACACCCAATATCCCCTGATTCCAAACCTTATCTCTCGCCAATCAATTCTCAGATGCTATTTTTGCGGTCGTTTCAGACATTCACAATCCAGATGTCCATAAGAGAAACGGTTTGTCAATCATATGAAAAAAACAGGCCATTTTCGGCGTGTTTGTCGATAATTCAGTTTCAATTCGTACCCGGGCGATGCACCGGCATCTCCAAATATACTGGACCCTGGCATCTCTGATTTGGCCAGGCGCTAGAAACATGCGGGACCTAACATTTTTGGAAACGGGGAAGCCTGGCCACACTTTTCATTACCCTTTAACGTATTTTTATGATCAATGGCCATTCAGTCCCTACGTCTCTACACACAATCTAACGCCCTGGGTGAATGACATGGTTCTCCTTTGTGCTCACACTATTGCTTCGTATTAACCATCCTTTCGCCTTTACTATTCATTCTAAATTATTGACTTTCATTTTCGTGCTCGATCAGAATCTATGCCCCATCCGTAAGACAGACACGGTCCAATCACGCAGTCAGTGGCGCTTCTACACTAACCCTATCGAATTCAGTTTTCAGTTGCCCAGTATCCTTTTCCTTCAGGAACTAACTGATTATGCCACCGCCTCTAATGCTAGTCTATGTATTCCCACTCCTCCATTTCCTGGTGACCGGAATTGTAGCATCTGAAACCAACCAAAACCAATCTTCCAGCCGAAACACCCTTTCGGTGCATAGCCTGCATGCCAACTGAAGGAAGCACAAGGGCCGAGATAAAAAAACATTTGAAATGCAGAAACACGGACCTTCCAGTCAGTACGTTTGCGCCTTAACTACCGAGCTACCTCGAACTTGAACCAAACGTACTCCTGGTGCATAGTTTGCAGCTAATAACCTGAACTGAACTGTGTCGAAACCTTGGCCAGATAGACGCTGATCACAAGAAAACCGAATTCGCCACATATTATGTTATGGGGGCCTGGATTCCGAGTGTGCCACCCAAATATGCTTCGTCCGGGCTTAGTCATCCAACCCGACAGTAAAACACCGGTGCACAAGGAGCTGCAAGGGTAGATGAGTTTCTTAGCACCAGTGCTGAGGAAACTGGTTTGATACATCACGCGTTTAGCCGTTGGCTCAAAAGCTTGACCCACACGGCACCGGGTAGTTTTATCTGTTAGATTGTGGACCAACGGCCTTTTTCGAGGACGCGGTTAGTAAGGCACACATTCCACTTCCGGTACTACTGCTCACAAAAAATGTGTGTAGAGGGCAGCTGGCTCATGATAGAGTATAATCTAATTTGGACCGCATCGGATGATTTGCCGAATGTCATGGTCACTCGTTGGGTGGTAATGGTGTACGGCTTTCAAGGTTGATCTTTTCTAAACTGCTCTTCTCCGAGAGAAGGCAGCCTCGCTGTTTACGTAAATATGGACATCCTACTCAATTGGAAGGAAAGCTTTGCTGTCTTCGCACTCCTATTACAAGATACACCACTCTCAAAATTGTTTGATATCACGTTTAGTCGCAGTGTGCGGGACGAAGCTCCAAGCAGCGTAGGCCGCAAGATCGCTGTAGCACATAAGCCTGACCAATACGTCGACAGCAGCTGGTAGCAGATTATGGGTAAAACTTAAGATAAGGAAATAGATGGAAACGTCTTTGGCTGACTTCATTTAACTGGGCTTTGCAAATAAATGGATTGTGCAAAAAATCAAATCGGCAAAGCTACGGTCAAGGTGTTAACCAAGCGTAGGCTGTAAGAAACAGGTGAAAGGGTCGATTGGGAGTTCATAGGGAGCGGCACAAGAAACGAGCAACTAACGAGAAACGCTCTTAATGTTGATGGCAATATAAGCAGCAGAATTCTGTCCCGGATGAGGTTGGTAACCTTTGGGGTGGAAATGAAGCGACTGTACCTATAGAGACAGCGCGAGATTTAGGTGGAGGAGCAACAACGAAGATGTGACAGCGACATTCCACGGCATAGCGACTGTAAGAGTAAACAAGCACGACAAATTGACGCTAGGTGGAACATTAGGCCCCAAGCGCTTGGGCGGTACAGCGGCCAATAGGTATGACTCGCAGTTGATTGGGCACAGGAACACGAATCTTGCCCGTCCAGGGCATAATTGAGGTCTGATTGGTCAAAACTATGGGCCGGTACTCTGAATATTAGTCTCTAGTATCATGCTCGGAAAAATTTCGATTTTCTTGGATTTTAAGTTGCGTACACTTTGTATAAAACGCGCTGCACATAGCATTTGAGTACGTTCAAGCGTCCAAGATATTCAGTTTTACTTTGGTAAACATCCCGCCGGAAACGCTGGGTTGGTGGTCAACCCGGCATCCCGGACAATAAAGGAGGGTGGAGGGAGTGATCCAATATAGCTCACTCGCATCGGCTTACTAAGGTCACCGCGGCAGTAGGTAGTTTCACCTCGCGTGCTATTTAGCTGTGCCGTGAGTCGATTAACTCACATGCCAAGAGCGGGAGAACACTTGACGCGAAATTCAGTCATATTTCCAACAATATTGTGATGAACATGACTGATGCTCTATTCATTGCTCTATTCATTATTCTCTTGTTTTAATATTCCATATGCTGTACATATTCGCCAATTCGAATATATACGTGCTGGTTGCCACTCTTCGCTGAATTCTGGATTTCTAGTTCGTCGGGTTGTACCGATATACGTACGAAACTTAATTCCCACATTTTGGCGTCGCGATTGGAACAATTCATCATGCCTGCCGAAATGGAACCATTAGATGTTAATTCAACTGCGCGTGACGTAGAGGATTATTTGGAACGATTCGACATATGGTGCCTCACAAAATCCGATATGGATGATAAGAAACTCACTGCATACTTCCTGCATTTCGTTGGCAAGGAGGCGTATACTTTAATCAAGAATTTAGTATATCCTGAATCTCCAATTGATATTTCTTACACTGCATTGAGAAAAAAAGTTCTTCAACACTTCAAACCGATTAACTTCGTAGCAGCCGAAAGAGCTAAGTTCAATATGTTAACCCGCTCTCATTCTCAGTCGGTCCGTGATTTCGTGTTACAGCTGCAGACACAGGCAGCCAAATGTGACTATGGTGCCCAACTGGAAGACCAGCTGCGTGATAGACTCATTGCTGGC
>NW_008751670.1:1794494-1803171 GCF_000715545.1 Opisthorchis viverrini
TTCTCTTGTTTTAATATTCCATATGCTGTACATATTCGCCAATTCGAATACATACGTGCTGGTTGCCACTCTTCGCTGAATTCTGGATTTCTAGTTCGTCGGGTTGTACCGATATACGTACGAAACTTAAGTACCACAAATATCCCAGGTTCAAAAATGACTGATAGCTAAAAACTAACCAGCTGCATTTTTGAACCTAATTGGTTCAGCGAACTAAGTCTATGGCTTGGAACTTCCATCACCGTGGGCAGCGCTTGGTGCCGGGGATCAGTCAACCCCCATTTCGCACTTTATCCCCTCGGTGAATAAATTAGAGTTTATGTTGGTTGTTTTGTTTTTCTAGCCTTGATTGCTTTCGTCCGTTATAGAATAGGCATTGGCAACATAAAGTCCACAAAACAATGGCGCTTACAGTGAAACTATTTCTGAATAACTTTTCGCCTCAAAAGCTCGTACTCATCCACATAAAAAATGATTACTTGAGTTGAAACAAACTGAAAGCCCCGATTACCAATCAGGTTAGTGAGTGTAAAATTGTTGTTGCCTGTGACTAATTTTACTCCTAGTTTCACGAGACCAAAATTTCGACCCCCTGTGGCTCACGTTGATGGCTGAAACATGTTTACCGAAAGCTGGTGAAGTAGGGAGAGATCGGTGAAGAGCTTCTTAATATGTGCGTACAAATTCCGTATGATAAATGAACTTCGGCATTTGTTATCCCAAAGATCATTGAGATCAATGAGGTTGCCCGGCATATATCTCCAAATTTAGGTGGACAATTTTTTCGCATGTTTCACTCACAGTATTCTGCAAAATCGTTCTTAACCTGGCGAGTTGGGAAACCAACCTGGATGTAACTGTTACTTGTCTCCTCGACAGCTTAGCAAGTCGAAATGGTAATTTCGTTCAAACCGCCGAAATGTCGTTCCATCGGTGCCCCCGGCGTCCACTCACCAAATAATTCACAGGGTTGATACTTTGTCCAAGCCCCCCACATCCGGTCTATTCTCATCCTTTTGTGCTTTTCGTTCGTCCGACAGGCACAGGCGGAAAACTTCATAGCGTCGGGCAATAAAAAACTTGCTTACTCCATCAGCCCGTCTACCTCAGCGTCTGAAGTCTATAGACTTAATAAAGACAACCATTTTCATAGCGAATCGATGAACACACTCATTGACGGACGCGCAATTTCTGATCCTAAGTAAAAGGCCTGGCTGGAGCAATAAGAACTGATTGAACATAGGCTGTGGACTCGTCTGCAGGTTCCCTCGAGCAATAAGGAAAAGCGTGCACCAAACCGTCCGGATAGAAACGAATTCCTTTTCGACCGGATGTTTGTGGTGATGCTAAGCAGAAATACTTTTGGGCAATTTCTACTGCGTCTGATGCAAGCGCTTGCCAAGCCTCCTGAAAAGGACGTACGGATGTATATTTTTTTATTGAAAGGAGTTTTACGGTGAATGAACACCACTCTGCAGCATCGATTCTCATTTGAAATGCATCGATGTCAGAACTCGAATATTTCGGGTAGCGTGAAGAAACCGAACTTAGACTCAATACCCCGTTCAGTAAGAATGAGCAGCCCTGGGGAGGAGCCTTGAAGACCTCAAATTGGGATACGCGCAGAAAAACAGCACGTTAATCAAACCCCTACCGTCAAGATTCTAATAATGATAACGGTCCCTATTCTTAACTAAAGGGTGGCATACTGTCAGGCGTGTTCGAACGGTTACAGCCAGAATAAAGCAGAATTGGAGGGATTTTCGTGTACCAGAGATTGCGCGAGAAGAGGACAGTGTCATATGCAGTGGACAATATCCTATATGAACTTGACCACGCCGAAACCAGCGTGAGAAAAGAAACACAGTTACCAGGACTTTATCTTAGTTTTCGGGGAACATATCAAGCTGGGACAAGATGAGATCGTTAAGGTTTAAAGGTGGCGGGTAAAAGCAGAACGGGAGAGGGTACAAAAATAGGCATCCTGCCTGGCCCGTGATACAAAACTTCAGATTTCGAAAAATGATGAACTAGAGCAATGAATCTAGTGCAGTGGCTGGATCGTCAGGGTCTGGCCAGTCAAATTTCACCTAAAGTTTAGAACAACCAATGAGGTCTTTTCGGTCTTTGAATGTCGGGTTTTCAGTCCAGGGTCACAAAATGTAAGTAGGGACCGTAAAGTAGATGAACCAGTAATGCGGATAAATGATAGCAGAAAGCTTATGGTTAGGATTGCGTTTAAACTTCAGAGACCCGCTGGTGTCACTTCTGGGGTGGGATCTGGTGCAAAAGTTCTTGTGACAAAGGATTTACTGCGAAAGCATATGACGGAACGTAAACTGCACAGGCAGTGATTGACCTTGTAAGAAACGGAGAACAAAAGTCATCGAGGTGCTCATATCCAAAACGGAGAGTTCAGCGGTTTAGAATGAACAGGTCCCGGGGGCGGTTGGGCCAGGTGAGTAATTTGTCCGCAGTTGTAGGTTAGGTCACGAGTGGGCAAAGGCGTAGTCAAAAGTATGAAGTGAATAGTTGCGGGTGTGCTGTAAAACTGGGTATGGTAGTCCTGTGTCATCATTGCACCGAAATGCTCGGCTCTTGGGCGAACCTTCGATGGACGTCGTGCTTGCGGTGCATGGGATGTGCAGTACTGTTAGCATCAAGATTTTTTGGGGGTTTGTTCAATGGAATCCGTTGATGTAGGAAGCAAATATAAGGTACCATGTAATTTTTGGTCAAAATGAGGATCCTTCGGATGTAAAGTACGGATCAAATGGAGTGGATAACGATTAAACAAGGCATCCAAAGGCGTGGCCAAAAGTTGAAGCTTAGAAGAAAGAGGGAATGTGATGAGGTCAGTAAGTTTTATGGGGCATCAGATGAGAATAGTCCAAAGTCCAATTGGGAATGCTTTAATTTAACGTAGAATTTCTCTGATGCTACGGGCCTCGAGCAAATGGGGCGGTGCAACGCGTGGAACTGGATCGAATGCTTTGAGCTTTTGAAAAATATGGCGTTCGGTTTGAATTTATCGCTTCTGGCTTGCAGCAAGCTGCCCACGAACAACAGTTTATTTCCCACTTAAGAGCAGTGTGAGAGCATCACATGCTGTGCCTGGGATGTTATTCTGTTATTCACGAGATGAAGCTGAAATGCCTACGTCATGATGAATTTAAAGCACCCTGGGTTGTATGCTGATTATGTCATACGCCTGTAGCTACTGAGAAAAAAGCGGCCGCCAGATTAGTAAATAGGCATGACAACCGGCTCTTTTCAAGCAAAATGTAGGTTTGCCTTCTTCAGAAGGGTGACGATACGCCTTCTTCCATCCATCCAACTATGCTTCTCCAGGATGGCTCCAGAATACAATCTTTAGTATCGCTCGCTGTAGGCTCCGCATTTCACGAAGTACCACATCGTCCTCTGAGTCTCCCGAGATGTGTGCGCGACAGAATTTTCAAATGCACTTTTGAGGTACAGGCAATCGCCCCCGGGCCATTTACCACTGAATTTCACTACACTGTGGCCAGTCGGTCTCGAAGAGCCTTAGCTATCACCCGATTATAGGAATGTCTTGAGTTGGTTGCAACCAATCGAAGTAAGTGGGTTGTTTGGGCTTCACGAGATCCAGTGGACTTGTCGGAATGCTGATCCCAGATGCTTTGATACTCGGTTTGGGTCACGCCATTCTAGTGCCCAATAAGCCTGACACGCTAGAACGATGTCCCGGAGGTTCCGGAAGCCAAAAATTCACTTAACGTAAGAAGCCGCGTAGTATGGTACGTAGAGAAAACTGAAAGTGACGAACTGGCCTACTTTCGGTGAATTTGAGTGCAAAATTTGGACGACACCACGAGGGAGGCAATTTGTCTTGCACGGGAAAATTAATGTCCACCTCGCACTAGGAAAGTGCACAGGAGTGGTAATAAAAATAGAGGTGATTTGTTGATTTTTATTGCGACGTAATGACACGCCCAATTTAGCACTTCTACTCGGCCCGGAAAACGGGATATCACTCTAGTTAAGCCTTAGTACCAGAGAAGTGTGTTGTGAGCCAGAACTTTGTGGGGATCATTATGAACAGTGGCTTCAAGTGGGTCCTTGTTTGATAATCAGATCTTCCGTTAGGCCAAGTGAGACCATTTGGAGACAACAGATTCGTTATTCCTTGTGTGACGATTGAGGAGAGCAGAAAACCTAGGTTAATATGTCCACGGTGGCCTCGATTCGAAGGCTTGAAGGGTCATCTAAGCACGTGCATCTAATCCCTGGCATGATGGTTCCAGCACTTTTGTCCATCTGTGTAGTGTATTTTGCCATCAATAGTCCTGAACTGTGAAGGAAAATTGTTTCAAGGAGTAGTAGTCCAATGGACCAAAGATCACTGCTTCAAGCCCGTAAAATGCCTTGTTTTGGACTCCTATATCCACAAGACTGCACGCTTTTCTATTTCTTGCCTTCGTAGGAGTTCGAAAGTATTCTATCTCTTGACTTTCTACGACAAGCCCGCCCCATCCAAATGATAACGGATTTATTACCCCTCTCACTTGTGCCTTTTTCTCCCAGAATCGTTCTCTAATCAAACCTTCTATGTCTAGGACATTCTGTTGGTCAACCCAACTCTATCTGGTTCACCTGAACCCAAACATCCTTTGTAAGTTTTGCCCATCAGCATATGTGTCTGTTTAGCCAGAAACCAATATTTCACGTCGGCATATCTGGGTCACCATGATCGGGTAGCATATATAGGAAGATCATGAGCCTTATGTGCATTGCAGTGGGTACCTTCAGGTTAGGGAAGAATCGCTCTGGATTAATGAGTCTGTGCCACTGTATTCCCTCATTTTTATGTGTGATATTGTTATTACTGTGTTTGGTAATGATTTCAGAGGTATTTGCTGGGCTGCTCGTGAGGTTTCTGTTGGCGCAATTGTGCTGTCCTGGACAATTCTATTCTCCCTGCACACGACAACCCTTCGGCACTGTGGTCCCGGTGCTCAGATTGTTTGGTTAACAGTAGTAGGGATTGGGTCTTGCATATGGAGTAGCTGACTTGCCGTTGCGTGATCGGTCAGCATGCAACTGTCACTGTATTATCTTAGCATCACCTCTGTCAGGCAATTTTAGAAAGGTGTCCATGCAACATCAGTTGGTTAACTAATACCTGGAACTTTTAGGCGCGCTAGCATTCTGGACACTGATCACGCACTCAGGTCGCTAAATGACCTGCAGCGTGATGACCAGAATCATTCACAACAATTATACGCAGCAAGAGGTTTGATGGGTTCAAAGCCCAGTAAGATATTGTTCCCAGAATTGTGGTCAAACGGCTTGCAGCATTACATTTAGTCCAATTTAAATAAGTCATCAGTTGACCCTGAAGAGTAGGGAAGATACATGCGGACATTGCGAATACTCACCTGAAATTCTCACTATTGATGACTCCAGGTACTGCCTCCAAATTGAATAGCAGCACAAGAGGTTTGGAAGCTGTGTCTTCCCCGACGACTTGCGAGTTCGTGGCCAGATTTGACTTGTGTCTTGAGAACACTCGTGTGGATGCTTACCACACTAATTGATGAAATCTCCTCCCCTATTTCTATACTCTTGATAAAAACCTTATCTCGCTGAAAAATACGGACGACATTGTTCTGGCCTCCGAAGAGAGAAGGTGTAGAATGAACTGACCAAGGTCATTCCTCCCGCACTTTGCGCTCAAAAAGTGTAAGGACATGCGCTT
The DNA here is from genome assembly GCF_000715545.1 of Opisthorchis viverrini. NCBI lineage: Eukaryota > Metazoa > Platyhelminthes > Trematoda > Opisthorchiida > Opisthorchiidae > Opisthorchis > Opisthorchis viverrini. Next base: position 1,800,235 of record NW_008751670.1, read on the forward strand.
GAACATGCAGTCACTGAACACGCGATTTACAATCCAGGGAGAAGCACCCAGAGATGTGGGGCGTTTTAATATTCTGGAAGCTGTGTTACTGCTGATTGTCGTGCGGCAGCTGAGACGAGAGCAAGAATATGCAGGGCTGGGGGCGCCTTTGAAAATTGAGACACCAATGGCATAAATCGGTATATTCGTGGACCTCAAGGAAAGTGTTTGTCAGACAGGGAGTGGAAGTGCCCAGTAGTTAGAGCACCGATTTGCTTACCGGGAGGACCGTGGTTCGAATCCGATCAACTTATTTCGACTTCCCCTGTCAAGGCTTCGGCAGTATCCCAGCACTCGTGTTTCCTTCGGCTGGCATGGCAGTTGAGTACTGAAAGTGTGCTATAGTAGAACGTATCAGACTACAGCGCGGGCTGATTTTTGGATAGCTGTGACACTTGGTCTGTTTGAGCAGCGAAACTAAAACCTTTCAGGAATTCGATAACCGTTGTCTCAGAACCATAGATCATTTGGGTTGGTGGTTGTGCAACGAGTACTTCTAATGAAGAATGTGTCCAGCACATGAAGCTGTGTCGGTTAGGCCGTGTATTGCGTGTGCCTATGAGAGCGTTGCTCTCTTTCCTCAATTCAGAGTGGCGGGAGCAGAGAGGTGGTCAACCCCTAATCTGGCTGGGGGAGTATGAAAGAGACTGCGAAAAGTTTGGGTGTTTTCGGTGGTACCCGCCTAGCAGGACGGGGACCGAGTGATTCCCACTGCACCTGATTGGAGGCGCTGCAAGACATGGCTGCTGATCTATGTCAATGTTGTTTTTGTTGTCAATTTTTATTCAGATTGCCCGAATGAGTGTGAATGTGTAGGCGCTTCGTGATCATTGTGACGGACCAGCATTAAGTCCCTTCCCGACACACTTATGCTGTCCTTCGTAGCAAGGCGTTCAACTATGGTTGTATGGCAGTGGAGCATCAGTATTGAACACTAGGGTTATGCTGTCTGCGATGATAATGATTGCCCAACTGTCGGCCATGACCGCTGGTGTATTGTTCAATGCGGTCGAAATGCTTTTGAAATCAAATAACCTGGCGCTGTCTGAAGGGCACTTACTATGCGCGAATGCACTAGGATCCACGGAGTTGTGTCCCTGCGCCCTCGAGTCGTGCCAAGGCATTTCATCCAATTGGGTCTGAATATTGAAGAATTTGCTCCGGAAAAGATCCACCAAAAAGCCCCAACAACCACTGCCTCGCAGTGCGACGTTTTAACTCAGAGCCTAAAGGAAGTTTCCCTGAATGAAACTCTGCATCCTCTCACGATCTGGTGAGTCAGACCTTAGTAAAGTGGCTCAAGGTTGTGTACATCAACAAAACTCCACTTGTCTGCCCGGGAAACCAAGGAGACTCATTCACCCCTGCAGCTCCTTAACTGAATTGTGCTTAGTTTACACAGACCTTTACGCAGAACGAGGACGTTGGACCCATCTATGGTACCATATTTATTGACTGTATAAATGTTTCAGTTGACAGAATATAGGGGCACGGTATTCAGCCAAAAATGCAGCGAGACCGCATAATTTCATTCTATCGGAATCTCTGGGTCAGTAAATGTGGCAAAATTAAAATTCCACGGGTTCTATATTCAGGCCACTTGTCCATTCCTATCCAAGTTGAGAATCTGTGTGAAGTTGATAGATCAAAACTCCTTGTTTGATTACTGGAGATGCAATACTAACAAATCCCAAATGGACACTGACTCGGAGAGACGCTCGGCCCTCAAACGACATATGAAGTTCAATCAATGAAAGTTCGTATATATATGGTTCGATGGAGTCCGGAAACGACCTTGTAGTACACGGTGAAGAAGACTGGGAAATATCAAGGCGGGAAAGGATCTGGGTACGCGGCTGTCTTCTAGCTTTCCACCTCCATCATCAAAAGACTATACATAAGACGAACACTATCCGGAACATGAGAAAGCGTTTTTTTTCGACCGAAACCCACAGGTTGCCGGATGCTGTATGGTGTATGACGCCAGATGGTTCCCGAATTACGCCAACCAGGTAGTTCACGCTAGTTTAAGAAAGGGGTGCTGCCGTGCTGAACAAGCTCGTCTTCGGCATGTGGAATATGAAAGCCACCCAGGATGATTGGCCTCTACCTGTTGGACTGCTGTCGTGTGCATGGTAATCTATCCTAGCTCTAGACGCATCGCCCTTCATCTTTCACCCTAACGACGACGGGCCGTGAAACAAAAATAATCGAGCATGGTAAAGAGACACACTTTCGTGCGGCAAAACTTTCCCACTTGCGAGTTGCACGTGCATGGAATGGTTTATTCCAAGGTAAGCGCCAGCCCTTTCCAAAACAACTTACGGTTCTTTTGGATGCTCAATTCCGTGATTTCCTACTTAGCAACTTGTTTGCTCAACGCTAGCCTTGGCGGTGGGTAGTCCAGATTTCTCCTGAATAACCTGACCAATTCTTTCACAGTAGGTATACTTGAGGACCTGCTGAGATAGTTACAACAAAATCCAGTAATTCTTTGCTACAAGATTCCAGCAGCTTCTTTTCATGAGGGACTTGTCGCTGGACAAGAGCAACGATATCAATAGTCCCCACTCTGAGTGCAATCTGCGGCCGAAAAATAACTGCGAATTCCCGTGTCCTTTGGCGCCAGATAAGCCACAACTGAACTCACTAAATGGCGTGAATTAACCAACAATGTGCACTTACTTCTGATGAAATACAATGGAGAGATCCTAACGACACCTGTGATGATTGTTGTCCCGACGTCAACCTTATTCGGCGCATCCCACAAAATGGTCGATTGAATGAAGTGAGAGATTGGCAACTCTGACGCGGTACGCATTCGGAGTAGACTCTTGATGGCCTATAACACTGCAATAAAATGTCGAAAACCAAAATCAACGAATATCCCTGACAAAC
>NW_008751670.1:1811487-1816353 GCF_000715545.1 Opisthorchis viverrini
GTGTTAGAGGCAACAAAGCAACCGAGTTTTGTTTATATAGATTGATTGAATAATCTGGTTATTCCAGGCTGATGGCTGGTGCGATTCTCCAGTTCGAGCGTGTTAGCCCAATGGCCGGTTTGGTTGCAGGTTGCTTCATTCCAACTCGTGAACTCTACTTGTAATGAACCAGTGAGCTCAGTCGACTTGAGTGCGAACACATATCGTTCAGCGTCATACGTATTCCGATTGGCTGAAATCTGTATGTGAGGAACATAGCGGATTTGAGATTTATGGCTGACCTTCTTGAACGAAGCATAAAATTATAACGGGGTTGTCTGATAGATTTCCAAAGGTAAGTAAGGCGGATAATATGCAATTCCCGGTAGTTTATCTAATCGTATCCGTATCTCCAAATGACCATGGTAATTGTGTCTAATGTCGGTAACAGAGTAGTGAGTAATCAAAATAGCACAACTTTCGCAGCTATCGCTGGTGTGTGTGATGTTTTCACTCAGCCTCGATGAATGGTTATGATGCGGGTAGTCCTTTGATAGCATTGTATGTGTTACACTAAGTGCCCATCTCGAAGACCGCGTATGAGGTGAACTCTGCTCAACAGGTACAGGAACCGGAATTTACATTGACCTCTTCAACCCTGATTTATAATAACGGAGCTATCGGTGCCTCATTCGCAGCTAACGGATCAACGATAGTGTCTGCGGTTATGCCGGAGCTGGTCAGTGATTTTCTGTTTCTGGTTGCTCACCCTTTACCGCGAAGTGTTGCGCAGACAAAAAGAAATGTTTGCCAATAATTTGAAAACCCCAAAGAATGAGGCAATTTTTGATGTACATAGTGAACATTGCCCGATACTGATGTTTATTTTTGCTACAATTGTTGGTGTGGAACCTTGCTAACTCAGTTTTGACTGGAAAGAATTCTTTCCGGTTTTCGTCCAAGAAGATTGCCATGAACCCCTTCTTCGGAGAACCGTCTTTTCCTCTTACATCCGAAGTGTTCACTTTACGTGTTTGGCTAAGATGGCTTGCACGCATTGCCGACTGTACATGAGATATAGGTAACTGCCGATAAGACCTAAAGTTTACGGTGTACCTGCATACTAGAAACTCCTTCTTGAATAGCTTTTATTTTTGCTGAGTTTGTAATGAAGTCTCAGCTTATGAATAACACCTATGAATTGGAGCACCCGAGAAGCGTAGTAATTGTCTAAGTTACATGCAGGTTGCGGGGCTTCTGCACATGTCAGTTGACAAATGGGAACTTAATGAACAAAGCCTCACTTCGTCTCCCTAAGCGTCTCCCTTCGCTCCGAAATCCGGTAATGCCGATCGCACATAGGGCGAAAAAACTTCGGCCTGTCAAGCGACCCGCCAATTCGGCTGTAATGCAGCCACACGTGACAATGGTCGCATTGCACCCAAGCTATCATGGGCCCGTCACAGGCGTTCTCAGCTGAATTGCCGACACTGCAGAGATGAGCCGCAATATGTGATGCCATTGGTCTAGTGCACTGCCACGGTTCTATACTTCGTGGCGGTTCGCACCTTGTGATCATGTAGCTTAATACGCTGTCGGTAGTAGTTATCACCCCACGCATAAAAAGTTTCGTTTAGCCAAGCCATCATGCCCTCGTAAAACGAAAGAGGATTCTTCTGGGCGCGCCTGATTGTGGTAGCGTTGTAGGCGCCAGGTTGATTGGTGCACCGCACTGGAGGTGCTACGGCTAGCGATGATATCCCAGAGGCCACCAAACACTCGGATGCCGCTGTCAGAATTTCCATTCTTGATGCGCCTGTGACACCCGCGGATAACAAGCAGCTTGGCACATGATCTGCGCAAATTTGGTCAGCAGATGTTCGCAAGATGCGACAGCAAGCATCGAAACCAGACGAACCCAGGTTGGCGGTTGTCTCGCAAATATCCGATGACATACTTTAAGCAACACTTAGTTTAGTTAACTCCTCTTACGTGTGGCGTGTACTGGTACACTGTTCTCAGCAACGGCGTGTGATAGGTGAATATCGTTCAGCGACAACATCCACCTAGTGGACTCAACCAACGGAAGCAACGACTGACCATAGTGCTCAGCAGTAAAGGCCATGTGATGACATGGCAACTAACAAGAGCTCATAAAAGAGCACAAGCACTTAATAAGTATTCCAAGTCGTAGCTGAGTGCCGTCGCGGAAAACAAGGTACGATTGTGTGCTGTGAGATGGCAGTGTCTCACCTACCGGTCGACCACGCACAAATGGGATGCTTACGAGGCTTCTATACTCCGCTTCTAATTGTTCATTCTTATTGATTATGGTCCAAACACAGGTGAGCAACGGGGAATACGGAGTAGCTTTTCACTTAATGCACCCGTTGACAGATTCGACCCGGTTAGTTGGTTCATTGCCGAGGGTCACAGAGTGCTTCCGAGAATGCTTCATCAGGTACCCAGGTTCGTCTACCAATTTTCGCTGAGATAGAGCAGCATGCACTTGCCAGTCATACCTTCGCAGGTCGTACAAATGTTGCATGTTAAAACTGTTGATTACAAGGCGACCGTCACGGTGAGCCACATGCATGAATGACCGGCAGCTGAAGCAAGCATACCTGAATACAATTTAATTGGATGATTATGCAGACTGTTACCGGCGTACCGACGACCCTTTCTACAAGCATTCCGATGTGAACGCATGTGCAGGCCTTTGTATACCATGAACACATAACAGACGGATAGTACAGGTACTTCACACACATTGTGTTCATATTCTGCCGGCGATAAACTGTCGGCGGACATAACGCGTGTCAGTTCCTTGTTGGCATTCCCACAATTTCGACTCGAATTCCACGAAAGAACCACACACGACCAGGAGAATACTCCAACATCTGTCTAGTTATATTGCGTTTGTCCGAAGATATATCATGCGAAACTTTAAGATATTATACAACAAAGCCACCTTACTTGACACCAGTCCACTGGAGGAGGTACTTGGCTTCGGCATAATAGGCCGTGGCCATACCATGGTTGTGCACACCCGAACCGCAGGCGGAGCAAGCGAAGGATGACTATTCGTGGTTCTGCACCGGTATTTGAACCGTCATAACATAAGGGCTCCATGGCCATGAGATACTAGTAGCCCGGTCCAGACCGCAAGAGGCTGAATCTGAACTTGAGCTAACAATAGCAAACGTTCCACTTAAGAAGTGCACCATTGACTTGGACGGAATCCTGCAATGCCTCTTTGAGATCAGAAGCTGGGTAATGCTGCCTCCCTGAAGCCCAACTCGTATGTGATTGGTCATTAGGTCATGCGCTTGTTCATGATGATGGCAAGCTCTGATTAGTTCGGATATATGGAGCCAACGTTCAGCTACTTATTACCTGTCGAACGTAGGTTGAGAATGGCATAACCAGATGTCCGATTTGTGATAGTGGAATCAGTGCATGCACTTTGGAACCGACACCACGTCCATATTTCCAGGATTTTGGTGCACTTGTGCTGAAAAAGTAAGATTGGGGGGATCAGGAGAATAACTGAGTTAAAACTTTATTGTCATTGTGATTGGTGTACACAGTGTTATGATGTCTTTTGAGGCTATCAGCTCCGAGAACTATTGCACAATCAATAAAGGCTTTTGAAGGGCACAATTTTAACTCATTTGATCACCGACTGAAGCTGCGTGTATGGACAGGGGCGGCCAGAATCAGTGACTTCGTTTTCTCCAGATGGTGCGGTCACGTAATTCAAATCCGACCATGGTTCTCGTACAGATTTTTAATCCTAGTTCAAGTGGTGCGGAAGTGTGCTCAAAAGTTCTATTTCGAGTCCGATGGTGGATGGAGAGTGAAGCTGTTACTACGAAAGCTCGATAAGCCATAGCATAATTAGCCGGTGTAATCTTCCTGATAGAAGCGAAAGTTCTGAATAACGAGTAAGCGGTCAGCGTTCACATTATACCCGGTTTAGCCCATGTCGATGAGCTGTATTAAGACCGTCTGACGTATCACGGCACTCGATTAAATACGTGTGCATGTGTGGGTGATTCAAAATCCACATATCATTGGCCCTTAAACCTGCAAATCGTTTGCGTTGTATTCGTGAAGCCGCATTTTCGCACTCTATGTGACCGTCATAACCCTGGTTGGCAATAAGAAAAAATCGGTGTAACCGTGTCAGCGAACAGATCAACGAGTGTCTGATTTCAGGCAAGAAAAATTCGTATTTTTGCTTTTTCTTTACAATCAAATAAATATACTCTCATTTGGGAAGTTCTGTACGACGAAAAAACATTGTTCGTTGAAATATGACGTTTATGAAGAGTCAAACGCTGTCGCCAGCTAGTGAATCACGTCTTAATTAGAATGTCAGGTGAACCCGCGAATGACCACTATACCTTGCCCAAGTGTACTCAGCTCCTGTTTCTTGCGACCGTCACCGGTTCAATAATTATAACCAGATCGAAAAGGCCTGTATCATATTCGTCCGGATACAAGTTGCACAACATGGAAAGATGTGTCCCAAAAAGCGACAAAACATGCGTTTCATAAATCGCCCAACCAGTCACTATCCCTTGGCCTGGAATACCCGCATCGATATGAACAAACTCGGTTGCTTTGTTGCCTCTAACACGCACACCTAGTTAACCGAGGAACATAAAGCACTTTGCGGAGCAAGCAATATGTACTAGTTGTTTCATGCGATTGTGAGCACGACGGAAGATGTTAATCCCAGTGCAACTCAACCCCAGTAGAGAATTACGTCACCCTTGGGATACATACGCAACGTAAGGTCTGAACGCCTTCGTTGCCGTGATGCTTGCGTTGTCAGAAAATGTGGATCTATCTGTTCAAGACCGTATTTTTATTCATGGC
>NW_008751670.1:1819160-1820794 GCF_000715545.1 Opisthorchis viverrini
GTCCAGAATGGTGGCTTGTTTTCGTACGTTCCATTGACGGATTCCCAGTTTACAGCGGTTGCGCATTTTACGAAATGCCAGGTGCGTGCCGGTTTTCTTGGGACGAACGTCCGGTCAGCCTCGTGGACTTTCTGGACAATGGTCCTATATAGTTCTTCCACCGGAGCAGGTCTCAGTGTGACATGTTCAAGGAAGATGCGCATTCCTGAGATGTGTGCACGGCAGAAGTCTCGAAACCACGTTTGAGGTTTGGAATTTCTGGCCCAATAGCAGATGAAATCAAAGGTCAGCACACAGTGGTCGCTATGGCCCAGTGTAGTGTTAATTGTTACCTGCTCAACAAAGTGTCTCTTGTTGGTGATAACCAAATTCAAGAGGGATGTTTGTTAGCCTGTGCGGTATCTGGTGGGTGCAGCGACATGTTGGGTCCAAGCGCTCTGTTGGACGACTTCTAACAGCGCCGCTGCAAAAGGTCCGCCTGATTCGACGCGCCGGAGCTCAATCCAGGGGGCCTTTGGGGCGTTGAAGTCACCTACCAGCAGGAGATGAGTGAAATGTTAGTTGGAGGAGAGTTGCGCAAGGGTTTGCATGAGGAATTGTCATCTTCAAGGGGGACTCGAAGGGCTACGGTAGATTACCCCGAGAAGGATAGAAGCGGACCCTCGCAGCGGGATTTGGACCCACAGTGCATCGAAAAAGTTCAACGGATGAACTATGTGTCCACGGCATCCTGGTTGAAAAGGCTGAGGCAGTTTGTGTACAAGCATTTCAACACTGCCTCTGCTGCCTCCGAGGGTGAGGAGCCGAAAGTTGAGTAACCAGGGTGGTTAGCAGACTTAATAGTTGTGCACCAGGTTTGAGTCTTAGTCCAAGGCTCCAAGAAGGCCTCTGGGGCGATGTCTGCTTCCGGCCTTTGTGGTCTCTGGGGGTGCTTTTCGCCTGCGGGTTTTTTTCGTTGAGAGAGAGCTCGGTTCACTCGGGCTTATTGGCTTTGGGGGACGGAGTTTTTTCCCCATGGGCAAAAATTTCGACCGATGCTGTAGCTCTTTCAGGGTTTTTTTCGTTCCATGAGAGCTCGGTTCACTCGGGCTTATTGGCTTTGGGGGACGGAGTTTTTTCCCCATGGGCAAAAATTTCGACCGATGCTGTTTGTAGCTCTTTCAGCATCCCTTTTTCGTCGACCAGATTTGCAGTTGATCAAAGGTTTGCTGCAAGTTTTTGCCTTTCTGGATCCTTGGGCGTTTTGGCGCGGTTTAACCGGAAAAGTGTTGCTGTGAGGTCATGAGCGCTGGGTGGTGGCACCAAGAAGTAATGATTTTGGTGGCGCTCCCAAGAGGCTCGTTTTCCCGGAGGACTGCACCTTGAGGCCAGCCAGCAGTTTTCTAATATGGCGAGTTTTATATGGCTTTTTTGGCTGCAGTCGCTCTTCTTCCGTGTTTGTGTGAACACCCGATCCGCCAGCGATCAGCGTGGCCAACTGAATGTACGAGGGATTTTCCGGATGACTGTAGTCATGTTTATGGCTTTGGGTGTCGGGGTACTGGGCGACGGTTGTGTCCGCAAGCAGAGAGACCGCTTTTGACGGAGTGGAGCTGGAGATTGGCTTCGCTTCTTGACCCCGCACATCTGACTCA
>NW_008751670.1:1824401-1826069 GCF_000715545.1 Opisthorchis viverrini
CCACTGACATCCGTTAGATGCTATATCTTGTAGCGTCTCCAACGAGGCGCATTGAGGATCACTTGGTCCCCATCCTGGAAGGCGAGTTACACCGACGGCACCCAAACGTTTCGTGATTTATTTAATACCCCTCTGCTAGATCAAAGGTTAGCTACCTCTGCTTCTGTCACTCTGAATTAGGCATGGAAAACAGCACTCTTCAGTAAACGGCGGTTCGGCATACGCAACACATGTCCCAACCAACACAGCTTCTGGTGCTGGACACATTCAATGGAAGTACCCGTCGCACAACCGAGAAAGCATTTTCTAACTGCTTCGTTACGGATACGCCCACATCAACCCACACGAGCACTGGTTCTGAGACAACGATTATTGAACACCTGAAGACGTCTCAGTTCCGCTGCTCGAACAGGTTAAGTCACAGCGATACAACGAAACAGCTCACACTGTAGCTTGATACACACGTCCCTTGAGATTCAGGGATACACCACTTTGACGTTATAGGTGTCTCAAATTAGCAAACGGGACCACATCCCTGCAGATTCGTGCATTGCCCTCATCCGTCACATTACAGTTGGAACTAATACAACTTTCGAGATACGTAAAATGCTCCACAACATCGAGCGCTTCCTTCTGGATTGTAAGTGGCGTGTTCAGTGACTGCATGTTCAGGAGCATGACCGTACACTTTGTGGGTTCGAAATGCATACCAAAAACACATGCGCCTTCTCCTCATCAAAGATGAGAACGATGTAGTCTGTGTACTCCATATTGACAGGGTTTTCTTCACAGGCTATTTGAACACCGGGGTCTTATCATCTCGTCGATGACGAAGTTATAAATGAATGGAGAGAGTGGGCATCCCTGACGGACACCACTTTGCGTACGAAAGCTTTTGTAGAGCTCGCCGTATACTCTCACGTCCGGAAGTCTGGGAACGCAAAGAGCTTATTATGTTCACGAACTTCTGGGGCACTCCTTGGTGGGTGAGCGTGTCAAGCAGAACAGACCTGTCAACTGAGCCTTGGAAACCCAGGAACACTAGAATTGTGGGTCGCCTATACGTATGCAGTTGTTCTAACATCTGACGAAGTGTGAAGATTTGGTCGACGCTGCTCTCGAGTCAGTGTTTCACGAACCAGCGCGAGGCGACGAAGCACAGTTGACACCAACAGTCTCGTTACGACCGGCTCAAGCGGATCCTCCTGTGCTTGCCACACTCACTACGATCCCCATTTTTGAAAATGTGCACTATCACCGACTCTCCTCAGTTGTCTGGGACAGACTCCTATTCCCAAATGTAAGCAAAGAGATCAGACTAGCGCTGACTGAAGACTCCACCCCTGTCTTTGAACAATGCGGTTGAAAGGCTATCCGGCGCTTGAGAGAACCCATGCAGTTGTAAACTTGTGAGGCCGTAGTTGGTTCCACATACACCGTCTAGGGTTATGTTGCAACTGTGGGCTCTGGAGGAGTGCCAGCTGGTGGTCACGACAACTGTTCGAAGTATTTGATCATCATCATCATCATCAACGACAGCATGACATCAGTGCTCAACACCAATGCTTCACTGCCGTACAGCCATGACTTATTTGAAAGCCTTATTGTAAAGAAAAGAATAAAGGTGGATGGGGGAGGGACTTAGTGCTAGCTTAACACAATCATTCC
>NW_008751670.1:1829615-1830376 GCF_000715545.1 Opisthorchis viverrini
AATGCATTACCATTTCTACGGAACAAGTCGCCACATGTTCCAACCCCCAACCTGTAGGGCCAGGAGACTGTGTTCGTCAGACCTCTAACCATTGACCAACCTGGTATGAGAGACTCTGTGAGTGTCGCGGGACACTCTCCAGTATTTGATCACCCTGAAAAAGTCGCTGCACAGGAAATGCTTGGGAATCACTATGGTGTTTAAATTGCTGGTGCACTACTCCCGGCGTCTAGCCTCTTAGAGGTGATCCTGAAGCCCTAGAATATGAAGGAGATATTACTACTTGGTCCAGGTTTCACTTGTTTTCCTTCTAACTAAATTTCCGCGTTTGATACAACAACGTGCGTATATATATATATATATATATATATATATATATATATATATATATATATATATATATATATATATATATATATATATATATATATATATATATATATATATATATATATATATATATATATATATATATATATATATATATATATATATATATATATATATATATATATATATATATATATATATATATATATATATATATATATATATATATATATATATATATATATATATATATATATATATATATATATATATATATATATACGCACCATCAACATGTAATTGACAAGCCTGACAGTTACGGAATGAAAACTTGGGTTACCTGCCACGTTAAAAACAGTTATGCTTGTGATTCAATTCGGTCAAATAAGAGTTGAATGTTGATGCGGGATCACAAACTAGGCTTCCCACAA
>NW_008751670.1:1830413-1843298 GCF_000715545.1 Opisthorchis viverrini
TCCAAAGTAATTGAGACTTCTTGCATCACCATACCTTACGTCTGCCACTAGGTTGTGGCTCAATTTGAATCTGGAAACGTTCGTCTGTCGGCGATTGACACCTTGATTGATCGGGACTTGAAAGAACTCACATCTCGTACTGAACTTTTTCTAGGACGAATAATCAAGGTAGGCATCTTGTGTTGCAGATCTTATCTATTTTCTTCCACTGTATGGATGTTATTTATGCATGCTTTCGATCGTCAGACCCATTTTCCATCTAAACTCTTACAACAAGGGGTATATACTGGAATTACCTTCCAGGTTTGTATTTGTATTCGCTGGACAGTTAGAATTCCGGTGAACCGGTTCACTTCACTTCAGTGTACGTTAGTTCGGGTTGCAAGGGCATTTAGGCGCCGTCCGCGCAGAACGAGAGGGGATTAATAAATGTCTGAAACACAAGAACAAACAATGGGTTGAATCCTGAGTCTAGGCGGGTAAATGCAACCTCGCCTTATTCATTGGTTTCCGGCAACCCCGGCCCCGCGGGCTGTGTGAACCAGCACAACTGAGACCCCTCTGTATGCCTATGGATCATGGTCTGACCACACCATGTCTTCCACTTGGAGCTATCTGGTACCTGCTATAAGGAAATGGCTGATACAGTCTATGGGAACGAAGTATGAAGACAGTAAAGAGTGAACTCATTCGTGTTGATAAGTGTCGCCTCTTTGCATGGGGATCCCGGAACTCAACTCAGTGAGGGTTAATGACACTGACAGATATGGCCCAATCACACCGAGTGGCGGAATTTACTGATCGTGAAGTTCGTGGTTCGAACCGGACCTCTGCCTCTCGACCTCCTCTGTCTATGTTTGGGCAGCCCTCGTGCTTCCTTCGGGTGACCTGACAGTTAGGCACTGCAAGGGTGTTGCAGCTGAGCCCTTATATTATTATTATCATTACTATTAACTGTTGGCCACACTGTTGTGTTTCGCGCCAAATACTTATCTGCTACTTTATTACTAATGCTACGCTCGTACCTCGCAACGAGCTACTTCCAGAAGAATGTCCGGAGAACGATTACGGTATATAAACCTGTATGGAGCTTTCAAGTCGAGGTGATCTTAATTTGTTTCTCACAGGCTTCAGAAGAATCCATATCTCTCAGTGTCCATGAAATATCCATATACTAACTACCCACAGTGACACCAGTTTGGAGAGAAATAAATATTCACAGTAGAGATTCTCCGGTTTCGTTTTTTTCCCGCTGAATGCTCTGTTAGGAGAACATCCCACGTGAGCAAATGACCGGATGGGAATCGATCTATGCAATTCGTTTTAGTGTTACGAGAATTGTCCAAGTTTTCCATAAGAGACTTATACCGACGATAATAACTCCAGGGTTAATGGTAGGTCTCACTCGACAATGAGTGGGGCTCGTATATATAATTTGGGCCGTACCGATTAATAGTGTGATTTGCTCAGGATCGAGCTGCACTGTCTGTGGTAAAAAAACAGAATTCGCTTAAAACCAGATTTCACATTCAAATGCCCTTGACATGTGAACGTCTGCAGATTTACCTTATCAGTTTTGGAACGGATCGCTTCGACGGTGATATCAGGAACATCATGCGAAAACTCGTGACATCATTCTGCTGGCAATAGCATCCGGGATACTCCCCGGTATTATTTTGCACTGGTCGATTGATCATCGGGACAGAATCGTGCGAAATAGCATGGTTTCACTTCTACCGAAGATCCATCGACCTTATCTGTACATTGAGACAAGTTCCCAAACAGTGCTGCTCTTTCCAACGTTGGTCGCTTTCCTTGCTCTGAAAACTGTTTGATCGTTAGAAATTATGGCGGTGCTTTGCGATCAAAGGTGTTATTTTTAACTCTTTATTCCTAAAAAACTGCACACCATCTCCTGTGGGCGCATAAGGGGGAACAGTCACCTTTTGCCTGAATTCACCATGTCAAATGATGTGAGACAGAGCCACCCTCTCCGACTATTTCTCTTTAACCTTGTTACTGAAGTGCTGTTGGAAATGCTCTGCCTGTCCCTGAAACATCGATGATCGAAATGATCCAGGGGCGTTCATTCATAGGCATTTGGAACGCAAATAATAGTACTCACGTTGGTCCAGATCATACAGGGATGCAAGTCATTGTAAACAACCTAAATAGTTCTACCGCTCTGTTTGGAATGCGCTTCACACCTGCAAAGTGTATTCCTATGAATTCCCTTGGACTAACTGTAAATGACAGTTCGTGAGGCGGGAAGACAAGGATAGCCTTTGCCATCCACCGACATCAGTTTGCCTGTCAAGGTCAGGATGTGCACTGCGATGGTGCGATCTTTTTATCGGAAACATGACCCCTACGTGCACAGGATGTACGAAGACTCTTTGTTTTACCATCGGTGCCGCTGTAGCATTGGTAGGGTCTGGCGGGAACAGTAAATTAACAATACCGTGATACGCTTTCGGTTTCTCCAGACACCCAGGCCTATTCAATTCGAACAAACTGATTGTACCATCGTTTCTCAAGTCTGACTCTATCGCCCTCCCATTTTTGGGTAACCGAAACTGTAGCAGCTGGAACTAACCTACCTTTGGTACTTGGTTTATGAGTGGTAAACTGAAAAACATTCGATGTCAATGCGATTTCAGTGCAATGTCAATGCAAAGCGCGCAGGGTGAATTGTTTTGGCGTTTGAGAACTCACTGAAGATACATTCTCACATGCTAATACTCTAACTCGCAGGTTATTCACATTGGTCGCTGAGTTTGCAGTATGCGTCTTATGACGAGAAATGGTGCTTTCATGTGACGTATAGGAATGCGTTACAAGTGGTGTCTCAGGTACTACGTGACCTTTCTGTTTGAGGATGCACCTCTAACTGTTGCACAGCCAAAAGTGTCCTGAAAAGCATCAAGGGAATGTAAGGTTTCTCAAGAGACCGTCTGAACGGCAATATCGTCGTGGCCTTTGGGTTTCGAAGGTTATCTACCGACTTTGGTCCGTCATGTTGTTATTGGTTTGAAATCCGCGTTTGAACAACTTCCCCAGACGGACGACCAGTGGAACGTCATCCAGACATATAGTACACACTGTTGTCGTTTTACTTTGGTCGAAACTCCCATGCAAGTAGGATTTTATCAGCGGAAGATACGTTGCAGCACCGCGCAAGGGTTAATACTAATCGTTTCCAAATACTCATCTCGCACCATTTTGAGGCATGAGCATACCTGGCCCGGTTGTTTTCAAGTGTCCTTCTGATTCTCCCTTTAAAGATGTCATACGTTTTCTATGTCGATTGCATGCGAACGATAGGACGATCCGGGAATCACAGTCCGTTATGCTAATCTTGTTCACTGTATATACACTCTTCAGGCTGTACTGAGATAGGAACTGATCATCAGGCACAACTTTAATAATTGAAACGCCCGAGAAAAATGGTCACTACTCTTTCAACGACGAATTCAATTTTGTCTACATGCTGCCCGAATTCCGGTTGTAAAGATACCAAAAAACAAAAACCGTTAATAAGCACGGTCTTGTTTCTATCCTAAAGAGGAAAGAAAATAAAGTGTCTAAACCGATGATCATTTCCGAAATTGCAGCTGTTGACTAGGCTTCTCGCTGAAAGTATCATCGTAAGGCACCACATGTTAGAAGGACAAATATGTGAACTAGTCTCGGTACACTATTTCGATACAGTGGACTCGCGTTGAAATTTCGGGAGTCCTTGGCCTAGTCCTCCTCAGTCACCGACGCGTAACAAATGAAACCAAGTCAATCCGTAACACAGAATTGCTCCAGCGGTCATCTGAGGTTCATGCTACGTTGTTGCACACGTTCCCGCAGTCTATACACCGTAACGGCGTTCCGGGGTGGGGTTTACTGGAATTAAGCGATACTCTTGTGCGACAAGTTGCAGCAATTTCGCCTGTCTACTGTCGACCTCAGACCGGAATGGTCCCACGGCATTGAGGTGCATGGTCAGCACCTACGGTTTACCAGTACTGCAGCATTGTGCGATTTCTGCCGACAGTTTCCAGTGTTTCATGCTCGCCTCAACAGAGCTTGTCGGTTTCAAATAGAATTTCCTTTGTGTATTTTCGTTCTTTTGGAAAACCTGTGTCCTCCTCACATCGGCAACACTACAAAGATGCTGTCGAACCTCTGTGATATTGACCGAACGACAACAGGAAGTATGAGTTTATTATATCTCATAAACCACCAGGATACAGGTTCTCTAACTCTGCAAGTTTTTTCGGTACCTGTTTATCTCCTCTAGTCTGTTTCATAGCAATTCTCGGACTAATTTTTCCTTTGTTCGCACTGATTCAACTAGGTTCGTCGGCCCACGAAAACATGGTTTATTTTTCCAGAGGTTTGGTAAACAATCAGTGGGTTTATTGTTTACTAAACCTCCCTCAAACCCAATCGGTCTCAAACATTTTCCAGATGATTCGCTTGTAGAGCGAGTCCGCATTAAACCGAGGTGCAGTCAAATCTTGACAGACGCATTCCGACGATGCCATCCAAGATCTACCTTGTGGTGGTACCAAAGATGCTGTTTTTGAGTAGTGTATTTCCACCTCATCATCATACTCCCTTCTGTTTTCTCTCCCAGGCCCACCTCAACTGGAAGTATCAGTCATGCCTGGCTACCGTGGAGTCCAATACGAAATTGGCTCACCTGTTTTCTGAAGTGAGCAGAACTGGGGATCTCGATGCATTGGATGCTGAGATGAACAATCAACTGTCTGAGCTGCGTAGTCTGACGTTAATACGCCCAACCTAAACAATCGACGATTTTGCCTGGAGATAGACGGCATCACATTTTATACTTCTTGATTACATTCGCTTGGCTGTTTAAAATTGTTAAAGGCTCGTGACCTGAATCACTTGTAGACATGCTCATTTTTTTCAAATCCTATTTCACACTTGTCCCCAGCTTCTAACACCATCAGCGCCGTATGCCAGTTGCGGCTTTCATCTGCTATGTTCGGGCGTTCTTGGTTCCTATCCATGTTCCGCAGATTCATAAGACCTTTCAGTTTCTGCCCAATTCCGCCATGTATGTGCGACAAATTTACCGCGATTTTGTATTTTTGTACATTATACAACAATAAATCAACTATGTCTGCACTTTCAGTGAGGTCAAGAGACAATGTGGGGTTCCTTTTTGGGGTGGTAAATCTCATGCGTGAGTGCAGAAGAATCTTTTCTGAGAGGACTGTTTGTTGATGCTCTCTAAAGCGACCATGAATATGGCAAACACTATGACGTCTGGAAAATTGATCTGCTTATCAAGAGTTCTGTTGCGAGTATCTCGGAATGCTTGTTCATTATGATTACATAGAATTACGGGCGACAGATCGAAAACAGACATCGGTAGACGTTAAAGTTTCATCATTTATCCAACCAATTAGATTGAGGTGGATACAGATAATCGAAAAATTACCACAGGTGAACTGCTGCTGTGCACACGCAGGTGTAATCGAGATGTTGATGATGTACTTGGAAGTGGCTTAACTGGCGCAACAAACGGCTGTGGAAATGCAGCTATTCCTGTCTGTTATGGAAACAGGTGTGAGGGAGATTTGTCTATATCAGTCGATTCAGTTCTGCTACAGTCGAACCCACTGGGTCTGCTGTTGATCAAACATCTAAGTCACATGCATGCGATCCCCGTTTCTATCAGCACAGTACCACGTGACGCTACTGTGCTTAGAGAATGCGGTGTTGCGTAACTATGTATGGTAATGCTTTTTTTTCGATCCAGCAAACAGGTTTATTGGTTGGGTTGCGTCATAAAAATTCGGGGTTTCGGACAATTCGATTCACAGGCGAAACTAAGTTGTGGGACTAAAATTATTCTCGAATCCGGTATCTCACATGCAGCGAATTTATCAGTGCATACAAATGTGAAACCACTCCGCAGCAATCACACCGCTTGAATGGTCCGTTTATCTGTGTCAAATTCTTCCTCAATCTTTATGAAATAAACGAACATACCGATTTGGCATCAGGGGCTACCGCTATTCTCAAGCAGACTTAGCTTGATGTCCCGTCTATAGTTTTCGCCTAATCGCATCCTCCAATGTTGGCTGGAATCGTCTTTTCGCTCGTCTTAGAGCTGTGGGGTGCATTCATCAAAGTTCCCTGAGGCACGCCAATCGATTGCTGCTGCAGTCTGAGTACGTTTATCCGAGGTCACATTGCAAGGTTTTTGACTAAGGCACCTGGATTCGGTAGCGTTCCCTCCGCTCAAACTTCGGTCCTCGTGTTCCTAACTTTTTGTCACCTGTTTGACAAGTCAGCTTATAATACGCCCTGAAGGATTGTTGGAAAGAATGAATGATGCACACAAATCGAGTTGGAGGCTGTCGGCGTGCAAGGTAACTTTTTTTTAGTGAACCGCCAGAAAAGCTAGACAGGGATATGAGGATCTGGAGGAACATGAGGTGAACGGATGTGAACAGTTGATATCTCGTGCGCCGTTTTAAATCACCAGTGAGTGCAGATTAGGAGGAACGAAAAAGATCCCTGTAATCCGGGTGTAAGTTTTGGTCAAACAACTAGTTGATGTACACTCATTTGAAAATTAAGTCTGTGTCGATGAAAAAAATGAAAGAGATTACAGGACGCTTTGGTGCCGTCGGTGCTATTCGCTCTCCAGGATGTAGACCACGTGACCCCACTGCGCGTGGTTGAAGACACTACAAGATATGGCTGCTAACCGATGCCAGTGACGTTCTTGTTGTCAGTTTCTATCCGGATTGTCTGAATGTGTCTGGAGTAAGGTAGCACTAAGTCCCTTCCCTGTCCACCTGCATTCTTATTTTCACAATGAAACTTTCAAATCATAGTTGTACGGCAGGGAAGCATCAGTGTTGAACACTGATGTCGTGCTGTCCATGATAGTGATGATGTCAACGGGAAACGAAGCTGAATCCCTCGTTTATATTGTTCAGCTGAGTGTCAGGGCAGTTTTCGTCCTTTAAGTGAAGCCAATCTCCGCTGAAAAAGCCGAGATGCATTTCACCATTCATCCTCATTGAGAACCATCAGCAGTGTATATCTCACAAAACTGCAGACGGTCTCGAACACACGACCTCCCGGATACAAGTTTGAATTCAACCGTTCGGCGACGGGCTGCTGACCAGCAGTGTGATCCCGAAGCGGCAATACTAGTAATAATCGTTCGGCTGTAGCACCCTTTAAGTGTCTAGTTGCCATCCTACCAGAAGGAAACACGAGGGCTGAAATGCTGTCAGGTTGCTCAAACCTAGACAGGGAAAGTAGAGATGTGGGATTCGGGTGCGGACCACGGATAGTCAATAAATTCGCGCTCAAACCACTGAGCCACCTCGCTCCGTCGACGCAGCAACTAGAATACGGGAACTGCTTGTCAGCCGACTTGCTTAACGCAAGGCTCCGGTAATAGAATATCACCTTCGACTTCTGGAATCAACTTTCAACTCAGTTTCTGCCCCCCCCCCCCGATGGTAACGTGAAACATTTTGTACTCGAATTGAAAATTTTACCGAATCCCAGACAGTCTTCAAGTTCGAACCAACTAAAATCCTACATGAAACTCGGTTCACCATTTGTCGGATGAATTCTACAATTTATGGAAAAACTCCGGACAATCGTTCCCTGTTAGCGCAGCGCGAAATTCACATGAAAATATGATGTGACTTGGTTCCTAGGAAGCTTACCGCATTTGGGAGGAATGAATAGGCTATATGACTTGCTTTTTCTAGCATAGATGTCCTTAACAAGTGACAGTACACTGGAATGGTTCCGCAGGGCATCGACAACAACCCTGCCTCATTACCGTACAACCATACTAATTCAGTTCAGAACGAGGAGGGAAAAGAGAATCCACTGGCATCTCAAAACAGACAATCGAACTGAGAGCTGCACTTGCTACTGAGCGCTTGAGGTAGTCCTGGGTGTCACATAGACGCCATAAGGCCAATAGTTTGAGCAAGTGGCAACAAAGTTGACAGCTCCTTACGAAATGCTTGCCCGCAAACATCAGACTTCATCCACCATGATACAGACAATCCCCTTGAAAAACTGGCAGATGCGCTCGGGCACAGTAAAATAATAAAATTCCAGCACATACTTCATGTAGATACCAAAGGCCAGACCACGTTTGTTACCCGGAAGACTCAATGTGGCAAAGATGGGAATCGGCCTCGTAAAGGCTGCGTTGAGCACACCATCACGCTCTCTTGGACCCGCTTGCTCACTAGGAATGCACTGTCAATGTAATAAGCTCTCTGTATTCTCAAATATTCGGGTGTATAAAATTATGAGAGAGGCGACCCAAAACCTTCTACACAAAACGTGGTGTTCACGTGGATTTTCACCCCAGTCCTATTCAATTTCGTGCGTGATGAGAGAACGTGACGAACACTAGGTCTTCAAACCATGGTGTTCATACAGCTGTCGACGAAAATCTTGGTGATCTGGAATATGCAGACGAAATCATCCTCATCTTCGAAGTGGAGAAAAAGGAACGAGGGTTTTTCAGAGAACTGACCTTCGGTATGTGCCTCTCATCCACCAGGTGGAACGTCATGCTGCTGGACACGTAGTCACTGAACACGCGGCTTGCAATTCGAGAAAGTGAAGCAGTGAAGCATCGGTGTTGAACACTCATGCCATGCTGTCGATGATGAATTCGAGGAGAGGCGATCGAGGAGTGTAACGTACTTTGGAATTTGTGTAACCTCCCGTCGTAATGTGACAGATGAGGTCAGGCATTAATCTCTTAAGCTTATGCCGCGTTTGAAAATTTGAGGTTTCTACGGCAGCAAATCCCTGTATCTCCAGGGATATGTGTACCAGGTTGTAGTATGGACTATGTTTTTGTGCGACTGAGACGTGGCTTCGTGAAGGCTAGTGCCGTTGGATCCGCAAAGAAACACAGAATGCGTCCAGCACCAGAAGCTGCGACGGCTTAGCCACATATTGAGCATCAGTTTATTCCATCGGACATAAGTTGTGCCAAGTGTGTGTTGGATTTAGCTATCACAGTTTCGATCTTAAGAAAATGGGAGGACATAGGATATATAGTCAAGGGTTGACGCCTATGGTATAATCAGTTACTTCGAGAAACTGAGAAGTTACGTATTGAAAGCGATAGCTTTGACGCATGAGCGCCGCTGATTGGGTGGTTAGGCCGTGTTTGTCATTAACGATTGCTGAGTTGAGTCCCGGGACTCCCACACAGGAAGGCGGTCGTTGTAAACCAGACAATTAACTGGTTAGCGTTTTCATACTTCATTGCTACGTCATACACTATCCACCCTACGGTGGATTCCTCTCAGAAAATGGGTGGGCGAAAACACTTTCGCAAGGCACGCGACCTTATGGCTTACGAAACACGCTTTAAATAGCGGTACCTATGTAGCGTGAATAATCATCAATTGTGGGAGAGTCCCTTTGTCCCTAAAACCATCTGGCATACCTGAGCATGGCTAATCTGATTTTCGCACTAAACCCGGCGAGTGCTTCCGAAAAATCAAACGTCAAATACTAAATCTGATTAGACTGTGTTAGATAGGTCTCACTGTCACTACGGTTCAGTGAGAATCCTAGTGTCAACGTCATAGTCGTGTTACTAAAGCCAGTCAGACACGCTAGAAAAGAGGGTCGAGAACAATTCACGGAGTGAGCCGGTCGTCCGGCTTATGACTAACTCGGTGACAAATGAGTATACTGTTTGACTTTCTTACTCAGATCATGTACTGTGCTTGACCTCTTCACTGACCTTCTACTCTACCTTGATGTTGTGAAGCTAGTGCATAGTGATTCTACGAACCCGTCGTTAGGTAGCCCACTGTGTTCTGCTTCACACCCGGGCATAAGTTCGAGAAATAGACTGGGCACTTGTGTTATAATCTGACTCAGCAGCGAAATTGGAGTTAGTTTCCAATGAAACATTGGTCTATACAAGCATTGAAAAATTCGGTACTGGCTCGCCGGTTTAGTGAAGGTTAGATCATTTGACACTTAGAAGGTAACAACCACCACTGTAATTCAGTAAGTTTTCTAGCTCATCGGAAGCAAAACGGAAAGAACCATCATCAGTCAACCGTAACTTCACAAGCAGCGAGCTTAGTGACAGACAGCCAATGAGTCCGGACGATTCCTTCGACACACGCTTACGGTCTTTATTGTCGCTAGGATGTTCAAACGTCTCCTAGGACGGTTATGTGAAGAAATGTGCAAACGCCATCTCAGCTCACACTATCGGACCTCTTTGACGCACGTGGTCATATCGCAAAACCAATTTAGATATGATCCTCGGAATTTCGCACACTGGCCTTAGCTGTTGTACTGATCACGGGGTGAACCGTACACGCTAAGCCGAACTGGGGGACCAAAGCCGATTAGTCATAATCGCCCTTGAGATCGGCCTTTCATAGCGGCAAGGTGATGCCCGCAACCAAATGTCCCATAGAGCCGCCAATGGTTGTGTGATGCGCTTCAGGTCGATTCTAGTCTTAATCCGCGATATTCCTTTGGCCATAGGCACATCCGTGCTCTCAGAAAGCACCTCTTCATTCTTTGCTGTCATAACAAACCATCACTAGCGCGAATTTCACGCACTTCCCTAGATCTGAATAGCTCCAGTATTCTTGAGGCGAGCAACACTACTTCACGTTCCCTGGGTCATTCAGTGGACAGGCGTGGCTGGTGGGAGATAGGACTAACCTACCGATGTTCCGGGTACAGACCACAATGTATTTCAGAAAATCCCAGCCTGAATCTTCGAAAAAACCGTTCAGCTGTAGCACCCCTCCGGTGCCTAACTGCCGTACCATCTGGTGGCACGAGGGCTGGGATACTGTCAGGACGCTTAATCCTAGGCAGTGGAAGTCCTGAGGCAAGGTTCGTTTCGAACCACAGACCCTCCAGTCAGTAAATTAGCGCTCTAACAACTGAGCATGAACGCCTCATTCACGTTGACGGTTACGCAGAAAACTTACCGAGTCGGCCGGTCACATAGATCCGGAGAACAGCTGCGTCTAAGAAGAAGCCCAGTGACGGGCGGCTCAATGAGACCGCTGTTTCAACGTTTACCGTCGCAGGTTTCCGGGAGATTGCTTCTCCGATCTATTAACACTAATCAGTAAAATATTGACAAACGTCCTGGCGGTCTGATAAGCCAAATGACGACAGTGCGCGGTCTTGCGAAAATGGCACCAAGCTATTCAAGGGGGGCATGCCAGGAAGATACAACTGCGTTTTAACATGGCAGAGTAATGGACTATCATGCTAAGTGAGGCGAAAACCAGCCAGCAAAAATCATTCATCTGATGATCCACCACTACGCCAGCCATCAGAGGCAACCGAAGTATGGTATGAGAATCCTAATACGACCGTCCGTATGAACAAGCAATGACGTTTATCTTTTCCCGAACCGTTTGCCCAATATCAGAGAATCCCGTTTCACTGGAACATAGTACTATGCCTTCCCCAGAGTCTACCGGTTGTCAAGTAGCAATGCCCGTCTTACCTGAGATGAATAAAATTCCATTCAAGCAGTTTATTGACTTCTTAGTACAAACGATGAGGCTTGCCCATCGTACTTTTTATATACAACGAACGAACATTCTGCCAGTTTTTCTTCAGCAAGGAGACGAGGAAATTGATCGCCAAGTTGACGTTTTGGGCCAACTCTTCAGGCTTCATCTTCACGTGACCAACAGCAACATTTAGCGTCAGCACCTTCTTCATCTGGAACTTGATAGTCGCCCTAGCGTCCTCCACACGTTGCAACAAGGACTCATTGTGAGTCAATACCGCCGGGAACTTCCCAGCTTTGCTGAGGCCAGGACCCAGAATTCGGGGAATTTGACGAATGACTGACTCACTGGCTAGGAATGAGTGGTACCGTTTGGCTAAAGCAATATACACTTAAAGCAGTGGCACGTACCTAGTTTCTTGATGAGTTTTTTGTCCTTGTTGAGCTTCTTCAAATCCTCTACATCCATACACGGCACGTTTGCGGCTTTCGCTTCGTCGCAATGCTGTTGATCGCCAAGTACGCAGAGCTTCATCTTAGGTCTTGGGACGTGCCGCAACCTGAAGTTCGTTGAAAGGGAATTTAGCGGCTTATTGCCTCCCCACATTTTTTAATACCCTGGGTGGGGGTATCTCCGATAGCTTACTTCACTGTGCCTGAAAAGCGTTTATCCTTCTGTGGGTCGTAATTTTTCAGCATTATCTGCAACTCCACGGTCTCTAAGAACCGCCGCTTCTTCACATTATTGCTATAATCTAGCACATCTGTGCTGGTGCGCAGCAGTAGATCCCTCGGTACCTTGCTGAAGGCGAAAAACAAGCCGGTTAGTAAACGAAGATACAGGAGCGAAAGTCAATCGAGTTATGGTTATCAGAACTTCTTAGAGGAAAACAATCACGTTTCAAGGCGTAAATTACATCATGTACGGGGAAATTGCGTGCTCGCCAACAAATCATAAACGCACCTCATATTCGACCGGCAACGCCTCAACCGACAGTCCAATAACACCGGGAGTGAGTGATTAAAACGACGGGAGAAAATGGGCGCTGTTCGCATCTGACATGCTACCCACAATTCTAGTGATGGGCTCCAGTTATTCTTGTTCAGTTAACTTGTTATTTCTTATGCATAAAATGACAAATGGATCACATTCGACGAACACCAGGCTAATCCGCGCCTAGTTTGAATACACTGATGTCGGGCGTGGCACGTGCCGTGGGCTAGACGCACGCCGAAAATTTCTCTGAAACCGTGGTTCGAAGGAGGAAAACTTTAACATAAAGTTTTAACATTTGATGGTAATTTTTCGGGCGTATGAGATCTTCCCAAACGGC
>NW_008751670.1:1846557-1848906 GCF_000715545.1 Opisthorchis viverrini
AAGTCTGAAAATGCCGTAGATTTCGAGAAATCAATCTCATTGTGCGAATAGCCAGCGGCTGGCACGTCAGTAGTCGCAGATTGGAATCGATTTCTAAAAACCGACCATGTTCATACTTTATATATATGAACATTTATGTCCACTGTATTTTCAGAAGGTCATGAGTGTGGTTAATTTTTTATTTGGACTAATCTCCCTCGAAATGCAAATCCGTGTGACGAAATTGCGTACCTACACTTGCGGTCAGATGTGGGCCGCTTAAGTCGCGAAAGTTGCAGATTGTTCTAATCGTATAATGTTTGATACAACTTGCTATATCCTTCATTTTACCCGTGGATGCAAGTGTACGCGCGTCTTCCTTGTAATTAAGCTACAGATTTTATCGTCTGCTACTTAGATTGCGGAAACCTGGAAAAGCACTTCCGAGTCATCGTTTTATGTACCCATAATGTATCTTCAGTTAGCCTGTACTAGGTTTTGAAGGAAATTTCAAACGGGATATTCACTCGAGTATCCTGTGAAGGCTAAACTGATGGTCAACTGAGTGCAGTTGTCGAAATCAGTTCACTTTGGTTTCAAATAGAATATAAGGTTGACCGAAATTCGGGCACTGCATCCACCCATCAAGCCAAAAGAAGGGCGAACTGGTCGTTGCCTGTTGAAGAATTATCAACAACCTTATGAGTTGTTTCCTCTATGAGTCTATGAATAACCTTTCTTGCCACTTGGAGCAGATTGGTCTCTGAACAGTTGAACACATCGTGGGCCCATCGCCTAGTGAAGGGAGCACGTGCAACTTTAGTGCAGGTTCCAAGTGTTTAAGATCACGTGGGTTTATGAACCAGGAAACATCGACATTTACTACATTTGAGGAGCACTGGAAGGGCGGAATCTTTTGATATCTGGCGGACCATATGTGGATTTTGGGACCTTCCAACAAGCGCAAAAATGCGCCTTCGAGACTAGCGAGTGAGGACGTTGCCTAATTCACCAGCCAAAAACTTCCGCAATTAACAGTGTGGCGTTAAATACCCCAAAAAGCCCTGCGGGTGCTTAACTTCCCCTAGGGTAGCGGAAGTTTATAGCACCAAAACTGGAGATATCACGACTCAGCTCAACGTAATAAGAGACGATTCAATAAAATAAGAAATGATAGAAATGGTTCTGGTGTCTACTCAGACAAAGCACGCTGGATAAACACGGCTCACTGTGCGGTTCGCTGGAAACGGGTGAGTTCAATTTAGTTGCATCTCCGGATTCCTTGATAATCCATCGGTTTTCCGGCCACCTAATGAATTTGTTGTACGCCTACTCGTAAAACAAAAAAGCGTTAGTTATCCTGTAACCTGTTGCACGAACGTGAACTACACAATTACCCCCATATTTATTAATTTTCCGCCTTCTCAAATGACGTGAAAATTGAAGTCGGATAGCAACGAACTTTCTCAACAGACATATCTAAAGCAGTTTCTGAGCCCTTAGCAGCACAACTGTAAGGTTGAAGGTGCACGTAATCGAAACAATGTTTGGTCGTTTTTGGTTTCGGCATATAAACCACTAACTGCAACCTTTTCCCGGAAAAATTTCTCTCGAGAAAAATAATGTTGGGAAAAGCGAATCTGATGTCTACGGATCAATGTGTCTCAGAAGTTTAATGGGTTTGCTGCGGCCCAGAGAAACTGGCATGATACGAGGTTCTCCTGTCTTTGAAACCTCGTCGCAACCTCGGTAAGTGTGGACCACGTAACTGATAAAACGTTTAGTGCCATTTTACCCCAAAAAGCTATGGTTTTCACTATCGCTTTGACAGTTCATCCCTTCTTATAATAATTTTTGTGTTTCCTCCTGCTTGGCTCACCCTTTTAAGGCACACCAGCTGTACGCGAAATCCCCAGCGTTCTCTGCTATGTTTCTTTCGACGGATTTCAATGGGTGGAACTTCTTGTCTAGTGACTTTAACTAGTGGGCTTAAAAGCTTCGTATAGCAGAGGAAGTTTACCCTAACTAAATGGCCTTGGTACGTTCCGGAAACTTGCTTGGTGCGCTGCTTTAAGTCAAGTGATGAGATACGTACTCCCGACTTGTATTTCCTCAGTCCCGTGAATTTGGATTCCTGGGCCTGACTATGGTTTTCTCGGTAGGTATCTATTACGCCGCACCTTCCAGTGCTAAGCCTTGGCTTCGTGCTGATTGACGTTGTTTTCAGCCCTGTTTGCACAATCATCATGCTTTTGTTATAGCGGTTATGCTGCAGCGGTTGGGTTACGACGGTTATATTGGGCGATTCTGTGGCATAATCAAAATTACCGCCGTATCTCAAGAGAATCATTATATAATAATAATAATAAT
>NW_008751670.1:1851727-1871471 GCF_000715545.1 Opisthorchis viverrini
CCTTTCGAAAGCCAACATGAGACGAAATATTACGGATATGGGAGGGGACCTTGTCCCATAGTTTAGAATAAAGGCAAAGGAAAAAGTTTTGTCTGAAGACAGTTCGACATGTTGGCAGTGAGAGTAAACATCCTGAGTTACGGATATTATAGGGAGTAGGGGAAGAAAATTCAGGGCCGCAGTCAGCTATGTAAGCCTGCCGGTAGATTAAGCGATGCAGGAGGCCTAGATTCAACCTGATGCGCCTTAGCGCATCAGGAAGAGCTTTGAGAGCTGTGGGGTGGTGGTTTTGTATACCAGGGGCGCAGTATTCAGCCAAGGTGTTCTGGTAACCGGTGTTCATCATCCAATGAGGTCTTAGGTGCGCCGGCAAGTCCCGCAATCGGTACTTGCTTGTTTCCCAATAGTGAAGATAGCTTCAGCTAACTCACATTCGGACATTAGTTGTGATGTACATGGATGCATTCAAAACATAGAGAAAGCAAAATTTACCAAACCCTTTGAATTGGTCGCTGAATGTATAGAAGAGAATGAAGGCTGTCACAGTGTTGACTTTTTCCCGAGGCTCACACAGTACTGCCAATCCATATGGAAAATTGATGTTCGGCCAGGAGCTGGACAGCAAGTAAGGAACGACGGATGAACCCTTTAATTTTACACCCGTTTCCCTTGTCCGTAAGTTTGTGCTTAAGTGACTTTTTGAATTTTCTCCAGCATCCACTTCGGGCGTCTTCGTGGTGAAAGAGAGGTCCTACGCAATCCTCCCATATCGAGTAAAGTAGTTTTTCGTCGTTTGGTTTCTGTTGTAAAATTATTTTCTTCCAGGGCTCAGCAGCGCTTTATTATCTTTCGCTAAATTTGTTCTCGGGCATGGTGATTAGGGAGGAAGCGTGTTGTCCCCACTTCAAAACTGGTCATCTGTACGCAAGAAACAGCTTCTGAACAAGCACCGGGTTATTCGACTGAACGGTCTGTGAGTTGTCGTGTGTCTAGTGCAGGAGGAGTGATTGCTTCTTATGAACCCAGAGTGTTATTAAAACTTTATGCGTTCCACTGGGACCTTTAGGAGGTGATCCACGGTGAATGCCACCTCTTGCTTGCAGGGATCACTGCATACAGCACTTAATGTGCTCGTGAGCAGATGCAAGCTTTCGTCCTCGCTGGGCATCGAGCGTGTTCATTAAAGCATTAACAGCGCATAACTTTGAAAATTCCGAATTATTGAGTCACTATGTGGCCCGTAAATATTGTAGAACGAATCCAAGATATTTCTGGAGCTTTCTGAACATTTTTGGGCCCGTCACCACGACAAGTAAGACGCAACTTGTGGAAGAGTCTATGCCATAAGTGCTGGCCTTGCTATTCACTAACATCAAACTGTCACCAAGAAAGTCAACTGTACCTGCGACGCCATAACTGAAGAATTAACGCAAGATAAGCCCACCATTCGCCTATCATTTCTTCCAACTTTGGTGCACAACTGCTTGGGATTCTTTACTGTGGTAATGACGGGACGTTTCATAACGTTGTTTGTTCGTTCTTTCTTTAGACTGAACATAACATCTGTAGGCTTCGTCAGCCCTCAGTTTGTTCGATCTGTCCTTGGCCTCCTCACTATCTTTTGAAACTTTCCATCAACACATGTCTTCCACTCTTTTGGCTATCGTCTTCTGAATAATTTAGCCAGCTGTCGAAAAAATTAAGCCAGTTTTCTTCCACACATGAATAAGCAAGTTAAAGCTCGGGTCAAGACATCCCTCTACTGTTCAAGTCACAAGCAGCTCAGTTTGGGGTTCAGATTCACCTATAACATATTACTTCCGTACCTAACGGCATACATGTATTTGGCTCCAACGTTCCATTAAGCTGGGCAGTCAAGGATCACAGTGCGAAGTGCATACCGGCTGAGCTGGATGGCTTGCCGCCTCGGAGTTATGATACCTGACGTTGAACTTCTGTTTTTGTAGACAGGTTAGTGTCTGTGTTCCATCCAACTTCGTTGGGTCCTTCTCAAGACTGCGTTGAAAGAGGACAGCCGAAATGTTATTTGATGTGTTGGGCCGCTCACTAAAACGACAATTCTCTTGGTGAATTGCTGTCACACCTTGTCCCTAATTAGCTTCGCGGGCACCGATTTTGGGACCAGAGTATCAAATCAGCTGAAGTAGGTTGTAGCTGCTTCCTCCAGCTAAAGCTATCTCCATCTACTGAATCTTCGAGAACCGACTATTATGAGTCATTCTCTAGGCTCTTGAGTAGATGCCGTTTGAAGGATCATCGTGATAGCTGCCATTCTGGTAGGTAGCTGACATTTCTGGAAGCAATATGATATGTTGTTCTCGACGAAATTCAGTGTTCACTTGGCCGAACAGGATGGTTTGGACAAACAACTTTAAAAGCGGAAAACAAAGTATCTCTTCCGTTTATCCCTCCATCAACTTTCATTATCGTCATAACTGTGTTTCAAATAGCCTTCCAGCTTGGTAAACTCGATATTGTTGAACTACTGAAATCTGTGGCAGTCGATGAGCGGATCTGTTTTGCTTCTTCATGTGTGATGCGGTGTAATAACAAAGCCCGCGTAGTGACAATCGCGCGCAACTTGTGCATCCCAGAAGGCAATAAAAACTTGCATAGGCTGGTGGCGAGGGGAAAGGCGCGTAGATGTCGAACTCCGTAAGCTCCTGCGAACATTTCATTTTGAGCATATTATATGATTAGTCAGCAACCACACTCAGCCGTTGGGCGATTGGACCGACTTCCCTAATTCGTCTCTCATTGGAGTACGCAGCATTGGCACCTCTATGAACATGGGCATGCTTTTAAAGGGACACCTTACTGCCTTCATGCTCTTATTTCAGTGGACAATGCGACCTCACCCCGGACCACTTCGCGTTACGATCATTTGTAGTACGGGTGCTCGCCGCTGTTCTTCATGTAGATTTCGCTTGGCATTCCTGGCATGTTTGCATTTTGTGTAACTAGGTACCAAATGAAGCAGCTCGTGGAACTATTACAGACTTTAAGCTTGACCACCGCATGAATAAGACAGCCGTTGGCATTTTACGGCGTATTTGTGTAGGGGTTTGGCTGCCACGGTCACATAACTTGGCGGAGGTACACTGTTGTGTTAATTCTGCGTCCATTGCTCACCGAGTGGCCAACCTGTGGAAGAACCTATACGGAGAGAACAATTCGGCGATTCCGGTACCAACTTTCCAGATGACATTCATCGTCTCTGGGTGGAACTCAATCCAAAGACAATCCAAAGCCTCGCACCGTTGTACTTGCCAGAGCATCAGCCATCTTAGTCATCCGGTGTGTTTTCGTCAGATTGATATGTGGGATGAAACGTCATGCAGGGTCGTGTGTGGCAGTTTTGGTATCATCCGGGTCATTAATAACGGGAGTGCTATGAGTCAAGACACTATTGTTGGTGTCTAGTTTCCAATATGTGTCGCTGCGTTTATTATTTGCCTCAAGGTTGAATAGAGGAAAATCTGGAAAGATTCAGCTTAGAGTATTACGTAGCATGTAGGACAAAGACAGTATGAACTCCAATTCAGGGAGGAATATGAGGCTATCCTTGTAAATAATAATAATGTTTATTTCCCGACTTGTGGGTGGCATACCTTCAAGCATGATCATGCGTTTACAGTCGGAATGGTGGAACAGATGCATCATTTTTTGGATTCACGGTAACCTCTAACTGAGTAAATAAATTTGGCTACTCGGTTGTTGTATCGTGGGCGGCTGTCTATTGATTACTCCGGAACCGAGTCTGCCAGATTGCGCGGTAAGAAGACATAGAATTCGTCACACGCCTGTGTTATCACGTGAAACACAGAGAGCTTGTGCCTGAATATATAGGAAAGCTAGATGGCCACTTAGGGCCATCCACTTTTCATTCTCTCCAGCCAGTAAAACGTTCTTGCCATAAGCAATTTCGAACAGAGTCCGTCGGTCAGAGGCTGCGAAACCGTGTTTGGTAAGCTCCACAAACGCACCAGCCATCCGGAAAGTGTAGTATCAATGGTGAACTTGGGGACTCGTGGCTCATTTCACATGTACTTTTCGTGCCTGGTCTTTGGTATAAATGATATCCAGTGGTTCACTTCTGCCTTTTTTGTCGTGCATTTTTGCGAGTTGATGTTTGTGGGCCTGTGGTTGAACGACCTATCTTTGACTGTCCGATTGTTTGTGGTGAATTTCGTGCTGCTGTGTGAGCAATTTGCAGTTCCAACGCATCTAACTCGATTACTTGATATTAAGGGAGCTCACTAGCTGAGGCGCAAACTTACTGACCAGAAGTCCCATATTCTGAAGTCAACGTAAGCACCTCGATTACCCACGTCTAGATCTGGGCAAACTAGCGGTGTCTCAGTCCACGCGTTGCATATCCTCCCGTTTCATGTTCAACGGAAAGATATTGTAGCTAACTGATTATTACAATCTTCATTGGTTGGAGAATCACGAACTGAGTTTGGTTGGAGTAGCTTTATTGTATCCGGTGAGTCTTCCGTTGTTTAAAGGCTTCAAGTATAATGTGGGTGTTTTCAGTACTATAGAGGAGAATGTCGGTAGCTCAGGTAGCGTAGACGGTCGTTGGATTTTTCGCTGAGCTGTAAAATTTGGTTGCAAACGTTTCATCATCAATCGAGGTGAAATCATCAGTGAGCAGTTGTGCGTAGCGGTACGTTAGTGGTTGTGCTTGCCTCGAGTATCCTTCCATGTAGTTCAACATCAGTCGGTTTCGTAGGATTACTGATTTTGTCATTTGGTTCATACATCGTACATGTCGGTTCGTAAGTTTCTCAAACGTGCCCCCCGGAAGAGTGCAAAACAGATGAGGATTTTTATTCTCTAGGCTGTCATCCGCTTGAAGGGACTCTGTCATATATTTGAATCCTAAGGGGTTGTATATGATCCGCGTTGGTAGGGAGCTCGGAATGGCTGAGTGATTAAGGCGCAAACTTACTGACAGGAACACCCTTGGTATCCAATCAGCATCTCGGCCCTTGTCTATGCTAGGGTACCCTAGCAGTAGCTGAACTTTTGTTTATTTTCGGGTGACATTTGAGCTAGGCACTGAAAGTGTGCCACCGATGAATGGGTGTATTTGAGTATTTTGAGCAAGGGAGACACTTCTGGGTGGTACAAAACTGCTGACACGAGCATAAGACTACAGATACGCCATTGCATCGCTTTGTTGTCGTGAGCCTTCAATTTGTGGAACTACCTAGAGAAGACTTCCGGTCAGCATATAAAGTAGGATTCAAACATGTGCTGGAAAGTCGCCGCTTGGAAACTATCGGATGCTGTCACATTTGCAACGGTATGGATTCACTCAGTGCTGGGACATATTTCGAGAATTGTCCGTTTGCAGAGTGGCGTAGCTAGTGAGATATTATCCCATGGATTTCTGCTAGAGTGAGTGACACCACTGGCATATAATAAACGGCCGATGTTAAGTGAATGACCCCATTTTGATCACGTAACTGTATACTATTCTGAATCCCCACTGGCAAGTACAGGCTGGTGTGAACCATGTTTCTGACTTAAAGACATTCTTTAATTTCAACAAACGTGACCATTATTCCTGGAAGAAAAATGTAGATGCTGTATATGAAGCAATTCAAGTGATTTCGCGCCGTCTTGTTTAACCTATTAATATGGAATCGTAGAGTAACCGCTAAGTAACACAAAAACGGACTGTGGCGAATATATAAACAGTCTCCTTTGAGTATATACAATGTGCCCGCTGGTCAATAAAATTCCAAGCGTATTGAACTGAGTTCATTTTGTGAACGGACAAAACAAAAATCGAAGGCCTAGCTTAAAAAGCAAAAAGAAAGTGGGTCGGATTTACGGGACGTCAGCTCAGCAAGACATTTCCGTGTCCTGCTTTCGAAAATTAAAGTTCAAAACCACTCACTTCTGGGCAAGCTGGTTCGGTTCGAAGGATCTGACGGCCACGCTTTTCATCCTATGCCTCAGCTACTTTTGGCAGGGCAACTGAAACCTCACTGATTCTTGTGCACCAATGACTAGGCAGATCAATTGTATTTTGTGGTTTTTGTTACGGTAACCGATTTGCAAATATATTTGGACGGATGTTTTCAGTGTGGACTGGTAAGGTTGTTGTATTCATTTACTGCACGTATAGCTGTAATTGCAAGTTTGAGGTGTAAATAGTGGTCAGACTCCTTCGTGAGTGTCACTGCTATTCCTCATTTTGGCCAAGTACGCCGGGTAAGATACAAAGGTAGCGAAATTTGATGCATTTCGTATTTCACGATCAATGCGGTTATGTGCGTCTGAATCTTAAGCGGATGCACACCTTATTTGTACCGAAGATGTTTCTACAACAGGCAAGATGGGCGTGCACCATTTTTTACGAAGTTAAAGCGGTGTCTTCTCTGTTATATACTGTTTTTAACAGAAACACTTGCTTCAACGATGTGCTAAAAGGACGTTCTGTGGCTTTCGCCGCAGTGCGCATCGTCAAAGACAGCAACACCAGTGTTGGTAGTGGCGCTTTACTGCCGCACAGCCATGAAGTTTGTTTGATCATACTCGAAGCTTTAAGGTGTAAAGTGAGAGAAGGCCGGATGAAGGGGGACGTTGTGCTAGCCTATCATAAGCATTCTGAGGTCGCTGCATCTCCATGTACTCAATTACAAAATCTGGAGAGAAACTGAGAACACAAACGAGCGCCCGCGAGCAGCTATTTCTTGCAGTGTCTCCAGCCGAGCCAAGAGGATCACTGGGCCTTTATCCTGGAAGGTGAACCAACCCAAAACTCTTTATAATCGCCTTCACACTCTTCTGTCAAGTCTTGCGTTGTCCGTCTCGCTATTCGTGACATTCTGTAGCAGGCAAGAAAAACGACCGTTATCTCGATAGACGACGCTTCGTGCTACGGCAGTTAATGGTGCTGTGTTTCCCATAAATGAAGTGCTTCCTTTACACCAAATACTCGTTTTCTGATTACTTCGTTACGGTTTAGTGAACATCAACCTACCGACGCGCTTGAGAAATTGATTGTCAAAAACCTGAAGATGGCTAACACCGCGTGCCAAAGGGTGCCGCGCAACAGTACGACCACTATTTTAGCCAGTTACCTGCGACGCTCGATACCAATCGAAACGCCTTTGTGACGCCACAAGCAGCGCAAATGGTCAGACGTGATTCTGGCCCTTGAAATTTGTGCATTCACTTCATCAAACTATTCCATCAGACCTACGCGACTACCTAAACGCGCGAAATTCCCCACTTCCTCCGGTGCTTCGTCCTAAATTACAAGGTACATGCTCAAGGACTGCACGTTCTGAAGCATTTTAAAGGTACGAAGCACGTGGCGAAAACTTCTGTGATTGCGGTCAGTTTATCCAACAGAGCTTGTGCTTGGGCTTCGTCTTCGAAGATGTCAATGTGCCATCCGCATACTTAATGTTGGCAAGGTTCTCACATTCGACGATTTGAGGACCAATCGACGTTCGCCTTATTATTTCATCGATGAATTTGAGCAAGAACGGAGAGAGTGGATTATTCGTCAGATACCATCTTTCGTAGCAAGGCTTTTAGGAGTAGTACAAACACCGACACACCCCGATATATGTGAATATAAGGACTGTGACACTCCGTTGCGTGCTGATCAGGGACGCTTTCTGGTCATTACGAAATTTCATAATAAACTTTTGCATCGCATAACCTGGCGGCCACTAATTGCGGATCAGCCGTGGATCCGATCGGGTCACGTGGACATCAGCAACTGGTCGGGGGACACAATGCAGGACTGCCGTTTCCTCTAGGGCTTATTTCCGATCAAGTCTCCCGCAACATAATCTCTAGAGATATTGCTTTGGGTAGAATAAAATACAAACCATAAATCCCCGAAGGAGGGGTAAATAATATAAGGAATATCGGTTGTGAGACGGTAGAAATACTGAGGACCCGACAATCTATATCCAGCCCTCTTCAACGAAGGCGGAGAACCCCTGTGACACATCCAACAAAACGAGTTTGGAGCGAAGAGAAAGTGCATGGAGAAGGGGCACGTCGATGGCCATTCCTGTTTTCGGAAGGGTGCCCAGGCCCCGTGTTGGAAAATCACAGTGGCATCAGTTTTGTAGTTGCGGCGTCAAATTTTCTCTCTGGTCTTATCCGTAGGCGACTTAACACAGGGACAGACAGATCCGTGAAAATTAAGCTGTTTCGTTTAACAAGAGGATGAATCGAACATAGTTTTACTGTCCGACTGATTCTGTAACAGCGGCGCTTTTTCTAGCGCCGAACAGTGTTTGCTTTCCTTGATTTGAAAGCTGTTTTGATTCTGTGGACCGTCAGTTACTGTGGAAGTATCTTTGGAGCAAAGATTCCCACATAATTTCCTGACCCCTTTACACCCGCAAGGTGTAAAGTGCTGCTGCAAGAGTGGGGGAGCTCGAAACCTAGCCTCATTTTTGCGGATAAGTCAGCTGAGTTAGTAGGCGAACATGTCTACTTGGGCATTTACACCAGTTCCGGTGGTTTCACGAAAGATCATAGTTTCATCCAGACTAGAATGGCCAGAGTGGCTTTCGTAAACCTTCATCACATGTGGCTGGGGCGTGATGCTCGATTATCTGACTGTTGTGACATGCTGAACGACCGCGCATTTCTGTATAGGTCCCTCGGCTTCTTGCTCTTTCCACTATGGTATACCAAAAGGCACGGTAACTTATGCAGCCGTTTATGGAGAAAAGGGAGGATTATTACAACTGTGTTTATAGGGTTACCACAGAATGTTCCACGAGGTCGTGCCAGAAGCGTCGAGCTTGACGTGCTCGAACCAGATTTGTTGGCATTCTGACCAATCAGGACGCGCCCTCGTTGGTCCGTAGCCTGCACACCTGACAGAGGGACGGCTTTATTCTGTCAGGAGTCGAGTCTTCAATGCTGCGGTGCGCCCCGTATTAGTAACTGGTCAGAAACCTGGCTGCTGCGTGCCGGGGACGTGAAAAGACCATTGATGTCTTCGGAACATTGCCGGAGTCTGGTGGGAATACCGGATGACTGATGCTGAAGTACGTCGAACAGCTTTCGGAATAAATAACTCACTCACGATAGATAAAATGATCACACTCCATAGGTTACCCTAGCTCGGCCACGTATTCCGTATGCCGGTCGACCTACATCCTCGAAGGGCTCTTTTCGCGCAACCACGTGGAGGGTGGGAACCAGCCAAAGGATGTCAAAACATGACTTGGCAGTGAGGTTTGAAAGTCATTGCCAGCAAACTCAGTTGCGCTGGTCGTTGCCGTCTCCATGTGTCGAGACCACGAGACGGGCCACATAAATGGTTGGAGACGTTGTCAGACACTGCCCATTTGGACCCTCAATGGTGCTGGTGCATCCAAGCCTTCAATGCATAGCTCCTTTCCCAGTTTCACTGTTTAAAAGTCCACTGACAACCGTGTATTTTCGCGTCAATTATATCAGCTAGCTACTCTGGCTAAGAAGCTACCGGAAACGCACAGTCATGTGGACGACGAAGGTAGCTTGGAGGTTGAATGGAGACAAGTTAAAGAAACAGTGCTCTCAGCTTTCAGAACTATTTATCCAGCCCATCTTACTCGACTCAGTGAACGCTGGATGTCTTCAAGATCAGCAGATCTTATTACTCCCAGAAAGTTCATACCGGCAAGCAGCGACTGTGCTGGCATCCGCAGATTCCTCAAACACCGGATAATCAGGAGAATGACAAAACGTTTGGGAACTATGAAGCCCCTGGAGATAGAGAAGACTTTTGCTGCAGGCAATAGCCACACTCTGATTCGATCAACGGGTCAAAAGAAGGCAGGTGTCAGTGAGACAATGCGAGAAAGACGTAACAGCAATTAATTCTCTCAATCGCCGTCTTGAGCGGTGGGTCGAGCACTTCAATGAACAGTTCACCTGCTCTCCTTCAGCACAACCTTAGAAGAACCAAGCGGGGCCGAATGGAACATTAACACCAACCCACCATCAGCAACCGAAATCCAGCGTGAGATTTAAATCCTGATGCGCGAACAGGCACCTGGCCCGGATGGTCTCGACCTCGCCCTCTTCAAAGAAGACGATGAAGTTCTGGTGAACAGTCTGGCAACCATACTGCAAAAGATTCGAAAAGAAAACAAAATACCAACCGAATGGAGCTACTCGACTGTCATCCCAGTTTTCAAAAAGGACTCATGAACGTCTTGTGGAAACCATCGTGGTATCAGACTGATATCCGTCGCATCTAAAAAAAATAGTTCAGCTGCCGCACCATTTCGGTGCTTAACTGCCATTCCACCCGAACGTCGCACGAGGATTGGGATACTGCCAGGTTGCCCAAGCCTAGACAAGGGAAGTCGAGAGGCAGAGGTCGGGTTCTAACCACGGACCTTCCGGTCAGTAAATTCGCGCTCTAACCACATGGGCCATCTCGCTCCAAGGTGCCTTCTGTTATTATTTCGCGCAGGTTGATGGGTTATTGAGAGAGACAGATTCTTGAGAATCAAACTAGGTTTCGCTCTGGTGGGAGATGCATCGACCATACCTTCAATTTGAGACAAATTCTTGAACAGCGCTGTGCGATCCTGTGCTAAGGCCGTGATCTCAAAGCAAGGAAAAGGTTATTTAGCCTAAACGCACGATCTAGGTGTCCTATCTGACAGGTAACGTATAGTCTAATTCACCAACGGACGGTCAGTAATAATTGCGATGAAATCGAATTCTACGAACTTCACCTGCGTTTGTTCAGTAGTGGGGCGAGATGGCTCAAGTGTTTAGAGCGCGAATTTACTGACCGGAAGGTCCGTGGTTCGAACCCGACCTCCGCCACTCGACTTCCCCTGTCTAGGCTTGGGCAACCTGACAGTAACCCAGTCCTCGTGCTTCCTTCGGGTGGCATGGCAGCTAGGCACCGAAAGGGTGCTACAGCTGAACGATTTATTTTTATTTTTTTTTGTTCAGTAGTCGCAATTGGGCAGGGAACAATATATTGAATTGGGCTTGGGCAGACAGTACAGATAGATGGACCGTGCGTTTAGGCTAAGTAACCTATTCCTTGCTTTGAGATCACGGCCTTAGCACAGGATCGCACAAAGTTGGCTAGCAATACCGTCCGAAGTTCAGTATCCGGCTACATTAATACGCGTTGTCTGTCTCGACTGCCTTCTCCGTCTCGTGCATCCACCAGTAGCGGACTGTCCACGCAAGAATTGATGAGAGAACTGGACCTGGCCCTTATAAAGATTAAAGAAGTTAGAGCTGGAGTCAAATGGTGCTAAAAGAATTAAGGAATATCAAGACAGTGTTCAACAGGAGATGGAGAAATTAGAATAAATTGCTCGATCGATGAATTCTGGGGGTTTGTCGTGCAATAAATGAACAATGTGATGCCGTAAGGAGATATGTAACTTCCATACCAGACCCAAAGGACTTGCCAATACCTGTTGAGCAAGATACTGTTATCAACCCTCCAAATATTCACTTACGTAATGCTGACACGAGGCAAGACGATCGGCTTCTGGAAACCGCTCAGTTGGTGCAAACATGTATGGGACTTCCTGCGCGACAGCTGCCAAAATTTGATGGAAACCCCGCCGACTACCACATTAGTGTGCGCAGTTTCATGTCCACTATTGCCCGACGCACTCGTGATCCGGCAGACCGATTCCCATACCTGGTACATCATTGTGAAGGTGAGGCAGCCCAGGCCATTAGATGGTGTGGCGTTTTGGAACCCGGGGAAGGCTACGCAGAAGCACTGCGTATACTCGAACGTAGGTTTGGTGATCCCCATATCATTGCAACTACCTCGATAGAGCAGCTGACAGAAGGGCCGATCCTAAGGGGGACTATCATAAAGCCTTGATCACTTTGGCTGACGACATGATGATTTGTTCTGCTACGTTGAAACAACTGGAATATCCAAATGATCTTAATTCTTGTCGGACCATTGGGGCTGTTGTAGCTAGATTACCTAGTACCATGCAGAATGAATGGTTTGCCCTGGCAGCTAAATCATTCAAGTCCAAGCGTGATCCAACATTCGACGAACTGGCAAAGTTGATAAGTGACAAGGCCGATGCAGCAGCAGCTCAACAGGTGTACGCCGTAGGACGGAGGTTTATGCGTCCCCAGCCAAACACAGTGAGGCCTCAACCAACACACAAATCCCCACTATATAAAGCAGCCATCCTGACGACGCAGACAGGCAACGACAGATCAGGTCAGGTTAGGTTACCAGTGAAATGTGCACAGTGTGGATCATCTCACTACCTGGATCAGTGCCCAGAGTTTATTGAAATGTCAGTTGTAAGCAGAATTGCCTGCGTAGACCGACTCCGAGTATGTTATTTATGTTTAAAACCGTACCATCAAGCAAGGGTGTGTCGATCCAGACATGCCTGTGGGTTCCAGCTATGTGTGGGTAAACATCATCCACTTTTGCACCGACCGAGCTCTTCCAAGACAGAAAACGAACCAGAACCACCTGAGATTGCATCAGAAGGTGTACACCATAGCATATCAGACGTCCCAAAATCAAGTATATCGCTTGCTGTAGTACCAGCTCGGATTCGAGGACCCGAAGGAGACGTCGTTGTCAACGCCTTTTTGGACAACGGTGCTAGTACGACCCTGATCCATAGTTCACTTCTGCCGAAAGTGGGATTGAAAGGTACACCTGCGTCATTAATTATTAAAACTATCACTGGAGAGTGTGCCACAAGATCTGCATCAGTTTCGTTCTCCATAGAATCGCTCGATTCTGAGGAACTAATGTCAGTTCATCGCGCTTGGGTTGTCGACTCTATGCCCTGCTTACGATCACTCGCGCCACGTCCCGAACAGTCCCAGAAGTGGAAGCATTTAAAGGAAATACCGTTTCCAGAATTGGAACCGGTAGACATAAGTCTTCTTATCGGTTGTGACGTCCCAAAGGCACATTGGGTTCTAGAGCAGAGGTTTGGGGCCCCCAAGACCCCTATGCAGTAAGAGGACCATTGGGATGGGCAGTTTTGGGGCCTTTATACTCAAACCCTATTAACAACCAGAGCGAAGCAATTTTCCATCACATCAGTGAGACGTAAGACTTAAATTTACAGCTAGAGCGTATGTTCAACTTCGAATTCCTCGAAGCTGCCTGTACCAAGCGAGCAATATCGCTGAATGACCGAGTGACTTATGACCGAATGCTTACGTCTTTGGAAATAGTGGACGGACACTATCAAATACCTTGGAAGGGTGTATCCCCGTGTCTACCAGACAACAAGGGCTTGGCACTCAGAAGACTTTTTGTTGTAAAGGGTCGTCTTGAACGTAACCCTATCTTTAGGAAACTCTACTGTGAAAAGGTCGAAGAGTATGTAAGTAAAGGCTATGCAGAAATCGTCTCTGACAGTGAGCAAAATAAAGCCGGCCCAAGTGTATGGTACCTACCACACCATGGCGTGTTCAAAGCAGGAGACAAAAGCAAAGTTCGCGTTGTTTTTGACTATGCTGCAAAAAATTTAAATACTTCCCTGAATATGCAGCTACTCACTGGTCCAGATCTGGTGAATAGTTTATGTGGCGTCTTTCTAAGGTTTCGGGAACACCCTTACGTGTTGGTCGCAGATATCGAGGCGTTGTTCCATCAAGTTAAAGTCCCACAATCCGATCGGGATGCACTACGTTTTCTCTGGTGGACCAACGGTGAGCTTTCCAACCGACCAATTTCTTACCGCATGACTGTTCATCCGTTTGGAGCGACTTCATCGCCCAGCTGCGCTAGCCTAGCCCTCAGGAGACTATTAAGACTTTCATGACCCCCTACGGAGAGGAAGCGGTAAGATTAGCCAATCGATCCTTCTACGTCGATGATTGCCTGATCAGTTTGCCCACGAAAGGAGCGGTAAAGACTACGGCCAAGCAATTCAAGAAGGCATTAGCATCTGGTGGATTTAATCTTACAGGTTTCTTCAGTAATGTGGAAGAAGCATTGTGTCACCTACCCGAAACAATATCTAATACTACACCACTTCATATAGATCGTCAGCCAGACTACGTAAGGAGAACGTTGGGTGTGTTATGGGAAAATACGACTGATTGTTTCTGTTTCAAGGCTGAAGGCTGGAATGGTATCCCCACTCGTCGTGCTTTGCTGTCTTACGTAGCTTCATTGTTTGATCCTCTTGGGATGGTTGCACCAATACTACTGCCAGAAAAGTATCTGATTCAGGATCTCTGTCGAAGGAAGGCTGCCTGGGACGATGTTATGCCTGAGAATGAAACGTTGAGATGGAAGAACTGGTTGCTGAATTTACAAAATGTAGCAAGCATTCGCATACCACAGTGTATCCGACCCAAATCATTTGCTTCAGATTGTAAGACTAAGTTGCACGCATTTTCTGATGCTTCGGAGACCGGCTATGGTGCTGCGATCTGCATCCGACTGATCGATCCGCCGAGAATACCCCACTCCACATTATTGATAGGAAAGTCCAGAGTTGCCCCCATCAAGTACACAAGCATACCGCGATTGGAGCTCACTGCTGCTGTATTATCTGCCAAGCTAACTGCTTGTGTGAGAGAAGAACTGTCTATTGAGGTAGATTCCTCTTTTCTGTGGACAGATTCTATGATTGTGTTACAAATTATACGTAACCGAACTACACGCTAGGAGACCTTCGCGGCTAACCGACTAGCGTGTAGTTCGGTTACGTATAATTTGTAACACAATCATAGAATCTGTCCACAGAAAAGAGGAATCTACCTCAATAGACAGTTCTTCTCTCACACAAGCAGTTAGCTTGGCAGATAATACAGCAGCAGTGAGCTCCAATCGCGGTATGCTTGTGTACTTGATGGGGGCAACTCTGGACTTTCCTATCAATAATGTGGAGTGGGGTATTCTCGGCGGATCGATCAGTCGGATGCAGATCGCAGCACCATAGCCGGTCTCCGAAGCATCAGAAAATGCGTGCAACTTAGTCTTACAATCTGAAGCAAATGATTTGGGTCGGATACACTGTGGTATGCGAATGCTTGCTACATTTTGTAAATTCAGCAACCAGTTCTTCCATCTCAACGTTTCATTCTCAGGCATAACATCGTCCCAGGCAGCCTTCCTTCGACAGAGATCCTGAATCAGATACTTTTCTGGCAGTAGTATTGGTGCAACCATCCCAAGAGGATCAAACAATGAAGCTACGTAAGACAGCAAAGCACGACGAGTGGGGATACCATTCCAGCCTTCAGCCTTGAAACAGAAACAATCAGTCGTATTTTCCCATAACACACCCAACGTTCTCCTTACGTAGTCTGGCTGACGATCTATATGAAGTGGTGTAGTATTAGATATTGTTTCGGGTAGGTCACACAATGCTTCATTCACATTACTAATTAACAAGCTCCATTTCTTCAAACGTCCCATGTTGGTCGTTTTTCTGCATTTGGAAGCTGCTTTTGGTTCTATCGATCGTCAGCAACTTTGGCAATGTCTGGTGATCAAAGGTGCCCCTTCCAAATTTCTCTCGCTTATGGGGGCACTGTATGCGAACTCCTGTAGGCTCGTACGAGTATACGGAAGGCTTTTTCCTGAGTTCACCACGTCCAGTTGTGTAAGATAAGGCTGCCATCTTTCCACTTTCCCCTTCAACTTTGTTATTGATATGCTACTTGAAATTTATCTCCCTGCCTCCGAAACCTCGTGGATCGAAATGCTCACGGGACCTTCCCTCACAGACATTGAGTATGCTGACAAGATTGTTCTCCTTGGTTTAGACCCTTCCCAAATGCAAACGATTCTAACTAATCTGAATAACTCTGGCGTACGGAATGACATGCGCTTCACACCTGCAAAGTGTAAAGTACTGCTTCAAGCCTGAGTGGGACCGAACCCACACCTCATGCTTGCAGGTAAGGCAATCGACGTGGTGGATAAATTTGTTTACCTGGGCAGCTGTATACGTTCCTGTGAACCGGCTGGATGTGAGATTATTTCTCGAATCGGGAAGGCCAGGGCAGCTTCTGCCAACACCCATGGCGCCGACGTGACGTCAGTTTGTCTGCCAAGGGCAGAGTTTACACCGTGGTGGTGCCTTATGGACCAGGAACGTGACCACTAAGCACAGAGGACATACTGAAGATGCCAGCGTTTGACCATTGGTGTCTCCGAAGCATCGTCTGGTCTGATGGGGAAATGGGATCAGCAATGCTAAGGTACGCCAGCCGGTCTTAGGAAGAACGAACTATCCCGCGATAGATGAATTACTCAGGCTTCGTAGGTTACGCTGGTTGAGACATGTACTTCGCATGCCAGAAGATCGCCTGCCTCAAAGAGCTCTTTTCGCCCAGCCCTGTGCTGAATGGAAACGACCAAGAGGTGACCTGGCAATGAAGTATGAAAACACTAACGAGTAAACTTAGTCGTATGGGCAACTGTCGTTTCCCTGAATGGGTATCTCGGGACACAAATCACCGATGGTTATTGACATTAGCAGAAATGGCCCAATCGCGCAGTCAGTGGCGCTCGAGCATCAAAGCTATCGCCTTCAGTACGTAGCCGCCCGATTTCCGAACAATCTGAACCTACCTCCGCCTCCAACAGTCCCGTTTTCCGGTGATCGAAACTACAGTGGCAGGAACCAATGTGCCCGTGACACAGTTTATAGCTGACAAATTATACCAACTCCCACCTCCCCAAATGATAGGTGAACGAAACTGTGGCAACTATAACCCCTGTACGGCAAGTACGTAGCTCGTACATCTGGTGGTGGGGCATCCTCTGTTGTGCATATGTGATTGAGAGCGCTGACTGATCCATAGAATCAAACGAACCATTGGGTTCAAGGAACACCTAGGTAGTGAGTCGTCTGTACATATAACTTTGCTATACCACTTTGAACATATGGTCGACCCAATCTCTACATCGGATCGAAATCTCGCTTAGTGCATATCGATTAAGGTTTCGCACACCAGGAACCAATGATGCTAGAAGCCCTGTTCAGTGGGAGTCAGACTGACGTCCCTATGGTTACTGCACCCATTGCGAGTACTCTTTGGAAATGTGTACTGTTATCGACCCACCATATTTGTCTGGGGTGGGGTAGATGCAATTGGTCTAGGACGACATTGCTGAAGAATCCATCGACGTCCTTGAACATGGAAGGTGGAAGGTCTTCTGGACTAGAAACGCGATGACGCTTGAGTAGAGATACACACTGGGACACCTGAGGCTTTAGGAGGTTCACGTTTTTGGTAAAGACCGACAGTACGGGTTGGGGGTAATAGGTATCCAACTGAATTGTTGTTCAAAGTGTTGTGCCCAGTGATAGATAGCAGAGAACTATTTTGGCCCCTGATACCAGTTTTCCGAAGTACTGGTAGCTCAGGTCCCTCCTGTAACAGAAGGAGCAGTGGAACAAATTCAGTTGAACAACCTGCGAAGGTTTCTGACATTTCTCGTATTTTCCATTTTTTCGGGCTTTCGGATGCACGAAGGTTCCCGGTATGCACGGACACCAGTTCCACCTATCATCA
The DNA here is from genome assembly GCF_000715545.1 of Opisthorchis viverrini. Classification (NCBI taxonomy): domain Eukaryota; kingdom Metazoa; phylum Platyhelminthes; class Trematoda; order Opisthorchiida; family Opisthorchiidae; genus Opisthorchis; species Opisthorchis viverrini. The sequence goes on from NW_008751670.1 coordinate 1,869,263, forward strand.
GATGATGTGTCCGGTTGGATTGTGGTTGTAACCAGGAGGAATCTACCAATGGGCCTCAAGCGTAACCGATCCAATAAATGATCCGGTGTTTAATTGAGTTTGGCTGGATTGCACCGAAGGCGGAAGCTTAGACTTTGAGTGAGGCTTTAGATACCTGCCCCCAGCGTCCGTTGAAATCCTACATCGGTCCATCCGGCAGGTCATGCAAAAGCCGGTTCTGGTAGGCTTGCTTTATTCCTGGGTCCACGAGCGTCTTAGTGACTAAGTGAAGTGTGCACACTTTGTGTAGACTTAGAGAGTAGCAGCAGGAAACAGCATGGCCGGGGTAAACGCAGACTCGTTTCTGGGTACCACGTCCTTAAGTTATTTCCGCTGTTCCGGAATTCGGTTCTGCGAAAGTAAGGTATGTGATCGGCACATATCTGAAGTATTCGCTCTCCGTTTTCCGTGCGTCTCGCATCCGACCCAGGACGACCATCCAGTTAGACCTCAGCAGTGTTTATTCTACTAATGTATGAGTTTTTGGCGCTCTGTAAAAGAACACCTGGAGCATCATGGAAGCTGTCCTTCCCAGGTCGAGAGCCACAGTCCGTCGGGTCGTAAGCAGACAAGCAAAGGGCGATGGACCTCACTCTCCAGACTTACAGAAGTAGTGTATCTTTAACAAGCCTTTGCTACCATGGTCCAACAGAGTTTGCTTCTTCTGTCCCTTTGTCTACATATTTCAACTTTTTCCCATCCTGTCAACCACATCAGAAGTTACCACTGCTGACCTCGTCTTTTTCCAAAGAACATTCAGTCTTTAAATTTGTTTGTCATTCTGTAACTTCTAATCCGTACGGTCCATAAATCTTCAAAAGCCGAGCTAAATACTGTTGAGGTTTGTATTGTTTCGTGTTTTTTCTCGCTTCTGGATATCTGACCATGGCCCTCCTGGATTCCACATTTGTGTAATAAAAAACGATGAGGGTGGTCGGGTGGTTGGTATAACTTTGGCGGTATGTGTGCCAAAGTACCGAGGGAATTCTCGGCAAATTGGATCCGGCCAACACAACCGATCCGGACTAATATGACCAATGCGACGAATTGGTTTCTTGATTCCGAATCAGGTGGTCGTATTGAGGACTGATGATTGATTTCAACATGATAGCCTTGCGAACTATGCAGAGCAGTGACTTGGCTTTTGACTTGAAGGGGACTTGTCACAGTTCGGTACTTCTAACATTTTGAACGCATTACCCGCAGGCTATTGGCTTCTTATTTGCTGAGATCAGGGGGCTCGTCGCCTCCCAGAGATGCCGTAGCATGGCAACCGTTGTTCTGATTTGATTTGTCCTTAGCATTTTATGGATATGCCATGAGTACCATTAGGCATTTTTGAGTATTCTTCTCTGGCCTTTACAGAACCAAATGCTAAGCAGTAGAAAAACGTGGATGCTGTACGAAAAACGGTTGACCAGCACTGACATTGTGGCGGTTGAATTCCGAAGCCAAACCTCTGGCAATGCTTCGTATGCTGTAGCCATTTTATAGTTAGTACCCTCTAAAATCATCATCATCATCATCATCATCATCATCGATAGCATGACATCAGTGTTCAACACCGATGCTTCACTGCCGTACAACCACGACCTATTTAAAAGCCTTATTGTAAAGAAAAGAATAAAGGTGGATGGGGGAGGGACTTAATGCTAGCTTAACACAATCATTCTGAGGTGCCTATACCTCCAGACATTCACCCAGGCAATCTGGACAGAAACTGACAACAAGAACGCCACTGACATCGGTTGGCAGCCATATCTTGTAGTGTCTCCAACCAGGCACAGTGAGGATCACGCGGTCCCCATCCTGGAAGGCGAGTAGCACCGACAGCACCCAAGCGTTTCGTGATCTCCTTCATACTCCTCTGCCAGGTCATCGGTTGGCCACCTCTCTGTTTACGCCACTCCGAATTGGGCGTGGAAAACAGTACTCTCTTCGGCAAACGATGGTTCGGCATGCGTAAAACATGCCCCAACCAACGCAGCTTCTGGTGCTGGACACATTCTTCAATGGAAGTACCCGTTACACAACCGAAAACACGCTTTCTAACTGCCTCGTTACGGATTCGCCGACACCAACCCACACGAGCTATGGTCCTGAGACAACGATTGTCGAACACCTGAAGACGTCTCAGATCCGCTGCTCGAATAGGCCAAGTCTCACAACC
>NW_008751670.1:1871632-1881191 GCF_000715545.1 Opisthorchis viverrini
TCTCCCTGGATTGTAAGTGGCGTGTTCAGTTACTGCACGTCCACAAGCATGACCTTACACTTTGTGGGTGCAAAGTGCATATCAAAGGACGGGATGACTTTGGTCAGTTCGTCCAAGAATCCTTGCGTCTTTTCCTCCTCTTCGAACATGAGAAGGATGTCGTCTGCATATTCCAGATCGACAAGGTTTTCTTCATTGGCTATTTGAACACCAGGGTTTTGGAGACTCTCCAGCGTTCGTCTCATTATTTCATCGATCACAAAGTTAAAAAGGAATGGAGAGAGTGGGCATCCCTGACGGACACCGCTTTGTGTGCGGAAGCTTTTGGAGAGCTCTCCGTACACTCTCACACGTCCGGAAGTCTGAGAATACAAAGAACGTATTATGTTTACAAACTTCCGGGGCATCCCTTGGTGGGCAAGCGTCTCAAGAAGAACAGACCGATTAATCGAGTCGAATGTTATTAGGGGCGGATGACCTTCGGACACCAACGCCAGCAAAATTTCAGGGTGTTACAAAGATGCTTATAGGGCTACCCATCCCCGAACGTACTGAGGGGCTTGGCATTCAAGTAGGTTCCGAATGGTGATGGGTGGTTATCGTGACTTGTGAGAACTCTCATATTCCAGCTTCTGACACAATCCTCTTTTGGGCACCGAAAGTGTGCTTCAGCTAAAGTTTACTCTTTTGGCGTTATACCCATTATTAACTGTTCGTTTTAAATGAGTATGGGGAGTAGCTTCCTGGGTATTTCTTGATAGAGCCGAGATTGTGAGTTTATCACATGTCACAGAGTTTATTGGGAGTTTGGTACCGGTTACATCTTCATCACCGCTTGGTTTGTGCTTGTTGGAGCAACTCTAATTTTTGCACAACTAAGTATAGGATACAAGACAACGGAACTAATACGGAGGACTGTCGGTCAGAATTGCATCCACGTCAGCTGGTCATAATCCATAGGTTACCTTAGCGGGCTTCCGTGATTTTACGCGTCACACAAGACCATCGGCTTTCCACTGTGTTTACCTAACTGTATGTTGGGAGAAACGATTCAAAGGTGATCAGCCTATGGCTTAGTAACACATCATGGACGACCTGACCATCAAACCCATCAGAGTCGGCAAATGTCATTTACCTTAATGGGGACCTTGAGACGATTGTCAACCACGCTAATTAACTCTGACAAACTTGCCTGAATGCGCGGACCATGGCACTTTGGCTTTGAATCTACTGCTTTCACAGCCCATTTCTCATCTGATGAAAACAGTTCTGTCCAATTTTCAGGCAGCCAGAAAAACCGGTTGCGAATGTGTAAGAAGACTCAAAGATTTGCGGAACAGACCCGAAACTTGCCAGGTAAATAGACGGATGGCTAAGCAATATGGCCAAGTGGATTGTAATAAATAGCGATGAAGTGTAAACGGGGCAAATTCCTTGAAAAATGTTGAACTGCACTCCACGCACAACATCCTGCCCATCGTTCGTCATCTCCTTACTTGGTGAAAATAACAGCTGGAACCATGGTAACTAGCTCGCCCTTTTCGCTGCTGTGACCGTCGTGTGGAACACATGCATTGTGTTTTCTAGTTTTGTATCAAGCAGATACATGACTGTCCCTATTACAGGATACACTGTCCCCGAAGCGCTTGGTGGCCGTGATTTTTTTTAAATTTTTATCCCGAGCTCGAAATAGCTTGATAGGTTCGTGGTTTAAGCCAAACCTGGCTTCTCGACTGTTTCTATCTAGGCTTGGACAACCTGGCAGTATCTCAAACCTCGTGCTCCCATCGGATGACATGGCAGCTAACCATGAATAATCACTTATTATAATTTTTGCTTTCCATTAACTATGCTCCTTTCTCCAGTATTTACTGACATTTATCTTCGTTGCGTTATCTCGTCTTGCTCAGGATTTTTTATCATACCCAGTAAAATGTGCCTCGCTACATCTTTCGAAGGCAGATACCACATTCTTTTTAAACATCCTCCCCTCATCCTTTCTCTTTCTAGGGAAAGCATTATTTTGGTGGCCAATGAAACAGTTGATTTATGTCTGGCTTCTGTGTCACTTCGTTACTGTCCGATCGAAAAACGTAGATCTCAACAATCTGAAGTAAGTAGTTTGGATTTTTGACAACAGTTTTAGAAACCGTGTTAAGGAACTGTTCTATCATGCGTACGATGGTTATATGAGATACGCCTATCCCCTGGATGAGTTGCGCCCGTTGACGTGCGATGGTCACAATACATGGGGCAGTTTTTCCCTGACCCTAGTTGATGCACTGGATACTCTGGCCATAGTAGGAAATTGGAGCGAGTTTCGTCGAGCGGGCCAGATGTTATTGGATCATTTGGATACCAGTAGAAATGTTAATGTGTCGGTGTTTGAAACAAATATTCGAGGTTGGTTCGTCTCTGTAATTTTTATGTGATCTGCCCATTTTAGTGATTGGTGGCTTACTATCTGCTCACTTGCTGTCTCGACGTGCGGGCTTTCGAGTTGAACCTTCTTGGCCCTGCTCAGGGCCTTTACTGCGACAAGCCGAAGTATTAGCCAACAAACTACTTCCTGCATTTGATACACCCACAGGAATGCCTTATGGTACAGTCAATCTGGCTACCAATGGTGTGCCTCCCAAAGAAACTCCGGTAACTTGTGCTGCTGGTATTGGGACATTGATTTTGGAGTTCGGCACTCTTTCCCGCCTAACANAATTCCTTTAATTTTCACTCTATTCATTTGTTGAGTCATATTTGCATTTGGAAATATGTCGGAATATTGACTGTTTAGGTGCATTCTTCATGTATTCATCAGGTGGCTGTTGATTTTTTCGCCGAACCTGCCACTTAGCTCGCACGCAGGTCAGTCGATTGATTTCCTCCCTTTGTTCTGAGTCGACTGGTCCTAATTGGAGTGTTTGACCGTACTTGTTGGTACTTGTGGCTTGACACTGGTCACTAACGGCGTACATTGTTGGGTGAAATAAGATTGAAACGTGATCGCCTGACGTAGGCCGCTGGAAGATCACAATTTTACTCTGCAAATATAGCTACGTTAACTTTACTGCAAAAGATGAACATGGTCCAATGATTAAGATATATTGAATTTCTCACTTCGCTGATTGCATGGATTTTCTATAGAGGAGAATGTCGATAGCTCAGGTAGCGCAGATGGTCATTGGCTTGTTCGCTGAGCTGGGCAATTTGGTTGCAAACGTTTCATCACCGTGGTTGTGCACAACCACGAACCCACCGCTACGCACAACTACGCACTGATGATGTCACCTCGATTGGTGATGAAACGTTCGCAACCAACCAAATTGCCTTGCGTGGATTGTTTGGTTTTGTGAGCAAGCAGCTTAATCGCGCACTTGACCGTGCTATTCGAAACGTGTGGCTTAATCAAATAGCGCGACCAGCTGAGTACCGTCGCCGAGCGTCCGATGAGACATACACATGGCCACAGGCACTGCTTCGTTACGGTTACTGTAGGGAGACTTGTGATTTTGCATACACTTGATTTTATTCTCGTTAGTTGCTCACAATCGGCCCATTCTGTGGGATCGAATAACTAGATTGGTCGATTCAGTCTGGATCAAACTAGGGAACACTGGCTGATTGGGCTTTAGTTAATTCCGATCCATGGTTTGCCATTTAGATTATGCACTAATATAGAGAAATCTTTTTCTCAGGAGATCCAAGATTCGAAAAAGTGGCAATGAATGCTTTACGTAGCATTTGGAAGTACAGGTCCGCATTGGGACTGCTGGGAAATCATATTGATGTTCAAACGGGCCGCTGGACTGCCACGGAGTCAACCATTGGTGCTGGTGTGGATTCATTGTTCGAATATTTGGTCAAGGGTGCCGCTTTGTTTCGGCTACCCGAGCTGGATGCCATGTTTCGTGGTGAGTTGGATGCATCAGTGCAATTTAGATTATCAGTACCGATCAAGGTCTTTCGGCAAATATAATATACGCAAGCGGAAAACAAAGATTGTAGCTGTGTGAGTGAAATTCATGAATTAGGTCCCTGGATGCTATGTATTAAGGATCTGTCCAATTCTGAGTGCGGATACTCAGTAATCCCAGAACTTCAAGTGGTTCAGATGCAAGTTTCGGTGCATAGTCGCTACACAACTCTAAGTAAGTAAGAGGGCTGAGATACTGCTAGATTGTTCAAAACTAGGTTGTTCAAACTAGGTGGAAGTGAGTGAAGAGCCGGGGGTGATTTGCACTCAGTGACCTATTTCAGTGATCTGAAGTAGTTTGTATGTACTCTGATGTAGGTTGTACGCTCCGACATTTGTCGGTACCCTCGAACGAACTCGTTGTCTTCCTCTGCGTTTTATTAGTCTCCCCGTTTCGCGCATCTCGCTTAAGGCTGATTTTATGACCTCGTGGACAGCATATCATTGGGGAGTGGTCCTTGGTGGTGGGCCGATTATCAGTCCTGCGTCAGACATGCACTGAGTGCCCTAAAATCGCGAAATGTGTACTGTGTCGGTACCTAACGGACTCTGTCATCGATTTCCTTTTAAGTGTTACTGATTCGACAAGGGTCACTTCATTGACTATTACTAGACATGTGTTGATTGCAACACCAAACTCCCGTTGAACTTAGCATGGTGATGTGAGGAGATTTGGTCATTTTCAATAGATTTTATCTTGTATTCAAACGGGAAATTTGTTGAGCGGGATCAATACAATACTAGGCACTGAATTAGATTCACCCTGTGTTACCACTTTTATTGGGATGCAAATACTACGCTTGCTTTACGCCCATTACTGTCGATCGCTGTCTCTAGAGTAAACCGTGAGATTTTTCAACTCAAATTCTGCTGGCCGCCCGTAAGGAAGCCAGTCGTCAATATTGGAAGGGAAAGTGATGCAGTTGTGGACTACTGAGAGGGAAAGTCACCTCGCAATTAGCATGGTATGTGAGGAGATTTGGTCATTTTCAATAGATTTTATCTTGTATTCAAACGGGAAATTTGTTGAGCGGGATCAATACAATACTAGGCACTGAATTAGATTCACCCTGTGTTACCACTTTTATTGGGATGCAAATACTACGCTTGCTTTACGCCCATTACTGTCGATCGCTGTCTCTAGAGTAAACCGTGAGATTTTTCAACTCAAATTCTGCTGGCCGCCCGTAAGGAAGCCAGTCGTCAATATTGGAAGGGAAAGTGATGCAGTTGTGGACTACTGAGAGGGAAAGTCACCTCGCAATTTATCATCCCAGGTCGGAAATTTGCTTTCATGCCAGGGCAGGAAACTTCTTTGAATAACGACTTAGCTCTGACTGTATGGATCAGTGTAATCAAATTTTGGGTCTGCTTTCTGGGGGAACTGAGACAACTCGACAACTATTTTGGCCGTGCTTTTAAAGGCCGCTGGAGTTTCGATCCAGGAGAATGCTCTTGTTACTAGTGTATCTTCCCCCTGATGTTTTGGTATCGCTGCTCCCTGTGGAATTGGTTTCCCGTGGTGTCTAAAGTTCCCTCTTGGAAACCTTGGATAAATTGGCTCCCGGAGTCCTGTGGTGGACAGTTTTAGTCGATTTACTGGAAAGTAGAAATGAAGTCGATATTATCAGTTTCCCAATCCTTTTTGAGATCCGTGTTGATTTTACTTATACCCATGAAGTTGTTATTTCCTGTTTTTCAGATTACTCATAGATTTTCCCGAAGAACTCTGTGTGATTAGCCCACTCACTTGGAATAATTAGCTAGACACACCACCGTGTCAACCGTTAGGCTGGCGCGTGGTGCCCAATATTCAGAATGGACCGATTGTGTTACCTTGGTACACAATGGGAGATTTTGAATAAGACTCAGGAGACTAGATTGCACATCGCATGTGAACGCTACTCGGAACAGGACCAAGTTCTTGTAAACCGTCACAACCTGCAAGTCGGCTACCAGAACACTGAAGTTAGTCTTCCTGTTCTTTCTTGTAAGCAGGTTCATTAGGGTTGAGGAATTTCATTTGCTGATGTTCACAAGAACATGGCTGTTCTTGTGACTCATTTTAGTGGAGTGCATTACTTCATTTGGGGACAGCACAAATGGGCAGTGAAGGTGAAGGCATATCTATTCAACAATGTCGGTTCCCCAAGTTCCCCGGCGACTGAAATGATCAGGATACAGTGATCGCTGATAAACTGAAGGAATTATACTTTTGCGTTGCCAGTCCAAACGAATCAATGAGTCAGATTCACATATTAGAGGTACGAGTAAGCTCTTGAGGGAGGAGCAAACAAGTGGATAGTTTACTGGTGGTGCGTTAATTCGGTGTAGTTCTGTCGGCAGGAAAATAGCAACCTACAGTGCCGTGTGTGGCAAATATTTTATGGGAGTTCGCCAAAACCAGGCATACTATTTATGTTTGTAGATGTTGAAATGTTAAGTCCAAGTACGCCTAACATGGATGAGAAGACATTCCTAGGGACTAGCTTGAACAGCCAACCTGTCGCTTTTCGGCTTTCCGCTTTCGACTGCTCTAGCTACCGAGATCGCTCGCTCCCCATCGCGCTTATGCACATTAATATCTGAGCTGATTCACTACCCCTCTATCAAAAGGATTAACAATTCATTTTTGTGGTGGTACGTTACTTCGGTGTAGTTCTGTCGGCAGGTAAATAGCAACCCGCAGTGTAGTGTGTGGCAATTGTTCTATGGGAGCTCGCCTCAACCAGCCATACTGTTTATGTTTGTAGATGTTGAAATGTCAAGTCCAAGCACGCCTAACGTGGGCGAGAAGACATTCCTGGGGACAGACTTGAACCACCAACCTGCCGCTTTACGGACTGATACTCGACTGCCCTAGCTACTGAGATCGCTTGCTCTCCATCGTGCTTGTGCACTTTAACTTCAGAGCTGATCCACTACGCCTCTACCAAATGGATTAACACTTCATTTCTGTATTTTGTTAATCAGCGACATCTGCGTTTTATTCACCTAGAAAGTTTTCCGACTTCTTGAATTGAGCACCTGTCTCGTTCCAGTTTGTTGAGGTACATTTCTTCCTCGTAAGCCGCATTCTCATGTCATTCATGTCCAAGTAACTGGAAGTATCCGCTCGAAATGTTACAGGTTGTTGGCCATGGGGAATTAACATTTTCCTTTTCCGGCCCGTGGCTGGAAACAACATATGCACTGTGGTCAAGTCGCTGGTACTGTTTTACTCACAAAACCACCATGCGCCATCAGTTTATTGGGGTGTGATAACATCCGAACAAATCCACGCCCCTCAGACACTTGTGCTGAGCTTGCTGTCATAGAAGAATTCGAGGATTATCGAACGGCCATACCTTTTTACATCATTTTATACAACGAGCCTAGCAGCCCGATATTGACCATCGTCTTCTGAATTCTTTCAAACTGCTTCTGCAGTTCGAGTGCGTTTTCCATGATTGTGTCACTTCCTTGTGTCTCATTGATCCGGGAGCCTGAGCTATCATATTTTCCTAATTTTTCTATCTCCAGAATATAAGCGCTCAATCGACGCTTATCTACGGCATAACGACTGGCATCTTTTGGTGAACAAAGACAGTGGACGGGTGACGAAACCCATCTTTCAAGGTTTGGATGCGTTCTGGCCTGCTGTTCTGGTATGTGTTGCGAACATTTCATTCACACTGAACTATTCGGCTTTGAGTCCTCGTAAAAGAATTCCCTTATGCGAACTCCAATTTTTGCTGTAGATGCTCGTAGGTGTTCATCCTACATCAAAGAGCCCTTTTCCATATCTTCAGAAGTAGCTGGTTTGGGGTTTTGAAGTCATTTTCTGTCTCACGATGGTATGTTTAGATTCAACGCAATTGCTGAAAGCGGAACTCACACTGTCTCTGGGGCTCAGATGTCAACAAGCCTAGTTGTTGTTGCCCAAGACCAATCAGGTTATCCTGACTGGTTCACAAAAAGGCGGTCGCGCAACGCTCATTGTATGACTAACGCATTATTGTTTCCTAATCGGGACAGATTTTGTTCGCAGGGCGGGAAGGAAGCTTCATTAGGTCAAGTTGGGCGTCCTGCACTCGGGAAAGCAGTTTTACTACTAAAGTTTGCTGCGAGATCGAGGAATGAGTGCAGGTAGTTCGGAGACAGATGTCAATAGTTCTACGGGTGAGTGCAGTCCTTGGCGGTGAGTTAGGTTCTGAGTGATTGCATAATCGCGACAACTTGGATTTCGAATTTGAAACCTATTCCTGGAAGTGGATGTTGCCTAGGGAAGACGAAGTGTATGCGCATACCTGAAGAGGAAGAACCCCTCGAATCACGCATTGATGACGAGACGTTGGCAAGTTTGTCCCCAGGTTTGGAGAACCAATCAGCAACCACCTGATCATCACCCCATGGACGCACCTGAGTTACCAATTTCTAGGATGCATAGCGGTGGACGGACGTGGACACCTCGGCTGCTCTAGGATACTTACGGACGTAGGAGACCATTCCATTCCCAGAGATGGTAAAACTTTTGCCAGGACAATTTAAAATACATCCGTATGTTTAAAATTATTCCCGCGACGCCTGTGGATGACTTAGGGTGACTTTCAGACTCTCTAAAGTGGAAGGGGCGTACACTGGACCAGAAAGCCGGAAATATTGTCGACCAGTCACGTTAGAGATGTAAGCGACTCTCAGCACGAACGCGAGCTGAGGAAACATCCACCCTACAGTACACTCTTCGTATAATGATGAAACTTTTGCAAATCACTCGCCAAGCTCAGCACTTAAGCCAACAGCTACTGAATATACCCAAGCTACTAATATCTTGAAATGTCGCCAACAGCTTTGAGATTTGTATGCTCAAAACAGCTCGTTTTGAGACATTTGGCTGTCGACAGGTGTCTTACAAGACAGAAGCTATTATCATCTATTTTTGAAGAGCATGGTGAATATGGGAGAGAGAAACGTCTCATTCGAAATCATGCCAAGGACAATGCCAGTCTGATGAGGTGAATCCCAAAGTATGTAAATATTTTGTTTTGGGAACACGCGTCTAAGGACCAACAACCAAAGAAAGGACAAACAATGGTGAATGCTCTTCAAGGCGCAGTGTGCGCTAGCACAGTCAAGACTCGCACATCAGGCACAAAGTGACCGTCATACTGGGTCTGGTGTGAGATTAAATGGCAAAAATGTACCTTCAACGCCATGTGCCACGCATAAAAGTGTCATAAGTACGCAGGGAGCCCACAATGGCAAGCAAACACAAGTCACTGACTGCGACCTTAGGAAGTCCCAGTCCAATAACAGCCTTAGCGGATTGAGGAAAGCAGATCCCTCGATAAGAGATGATCGAACCGAAAAGTCGATATCACAACCGATGGCATGTAGGGCTGAGATTATGGCGAGGGAATGTTCATCAGCACCATACTTCTGCTTCTTCTCATTCCACACTATCACTCCACGCCCATCCGAGACTATGCTGACGTCTATTATAGTTGCACGGCGATCTCGAACAGCGATTAGGTCGGGTTTGATGAACGACGTAGAAGTAGGGGCTCTCAACTCCTCGAAGACGGTGTACCCCAGTCGACGGAGACGTTT
>NW_008751670.1:1882670-1901646 GCF_000715545.1 Opisthorchis viverrini
GCCAAGGGCAGTGCCAGTCTGATGAGGTGAATCCCAAAGTATGTAAAGATTTTGGTATGGGAACAGGCGTCTAAAGACTAACAACCAAAGAAAGGACAAACAATGGTGAATGCTCTTCAAGGCGCAGTATGCGCTAGCACAGTCAAGACTCGCACATCAGGCACAAAGTGACCGTCATACTGGGTCTGGGGTGAGATTAAATGGCAAAAATGTACCTTCAACGCCATGTGCCACGCATAAAAGTGTCATAAGTACGCAGGGAGCCCACAATGGCAAGCAAACACAAGTCACTGACTGCGACCTTAGGAAGTCCCAGTCCAATAACAGCCTTAGCGGATTGAGGAAAGCAGATCCCTCGATAAGAGATGATCGAACCGAAAAGTCGATATCACAACCGATGGCATGTAGGGCTGAGATTATGGCGAGGGAATGTTCATCAGCACATATGCTTACCACGGAACATTGGGCCGCCTGTAAGTAGTCCTTGAGAATGGATACTTGCCAGTGAACGAGCGTTTCGACTCATGGTCACGAATGCTCATAACTGTATGAGAAAATGTAATGACAGACTCATGTTTGTCAGCAGGATAAGATCTTTCAGAATAATTCTACATAACGGTAGATGACAGGCTTAAATCCACTACCCTGAAGGTTAGGGCGAGTCTCGAAGTCAAATTGTTCAGATTTACTAAAAACAACGAAAATCAAAACAACAGCAATGGAACCTGGATCCGAAACCGTCCCTCCAGATAAATCAGAGTTAGAACGAAACGTACTTACCAAAATGCTCCACTGATTGGAGGCTTGTGCCTCCATTCACCCGCAACCTCAATACAGGTCCACAACAAATAACCCTTCCATTCTGTTGTAATTGTGTGCTAGCTGGGTGATTTAGGAGATTAACAGAACTTATTCTATCGCGATTTGATAGACTAAATACTTGAATTAGAAAAAAAACTTAAGGAAGAAGACAAAAGACACCAGACACAGGTGAAGATTAACTATATCGCAGACGAAACAATGGAAGAAAGAGCGCTACGGCTCGATTGGCTACGACAGGGAGAAATGAAGTCTCAGCGAAATGTTACAAAACGTAGAATTGTTCGTGAGGACCTGACCGCCCTAAAACATTCGCAGAACTCAAGGATGCTGATAAATGGCAAGGCCAACCAGGTTTGGAAAGAAGCAGTTGATTAGTCAACAGCAGAACTTGAGCTGCGAAACCCTCCGCTTGCCTCGAAGCCTCCACTACCTCGAACGGTACAGAAAACGTTAGATAATGGCTACAGGAAGCTTTTTATTGGCCAAAAACAAAACTTTCGAAACGTGAGGCCCTTCCGATTGAGTAGTCTTGCAGTGGTCTAATATCATGACCCCTATAGTGTCTCACGTGGTTAATCATGATCCGTTTTGCATTGTGGATATGGCGTGTCGCGATGCCAGCTTCGGGATTTCCCCTTGTGTACGTAGCTCATGTTCCATTGCTCATCGTTCTCTGGAACTTGAAAATTCATTACCGTCTCCCCATTGTGGAGGTTCAATTCTTCCGGTTCTGTGACTATCCATTTTGCGTTCAATACGTTTATTTGCAGAGTCTTACCGGCGACCTTGACGGGGCATTGAGGCATGTGACAGCTTATCATGAAGTGTGGAAGCAATACGGTTTCATTCCGGAATCTTACAATGTAGTCACTCGTGAGGCTGTCGTAAAACAAGAAAGTTATCATCTACGACCTGGTAAGTAGTGGTCGAGTCTCTCACATTCAAGGTGTAGTGTTCCACCTACATGTGAATTACCGGAGTGGAGCCTTCGTAACACTTGTTCTATATGCTAGTTTGGGCCTCAGATGGTGTCGATTTTTAAGTCAGTCGGTTCTCATGCTCTGTCACTTTACAAAATGATGGCATTAGATTGCATAGGAAAGCCGGTCACCATCAATCGGTCGTCTATCCACCGGAAATTTTGTGTAGTTTGGACTCTATTTCGGCTCCAGTCCTCATCCATTACGATGCCCATGAACTTACAAACGTCTGTGAGGAAGATTCCTATCCTGTTTTTATGGGATCCTTTCATGCAAAAACCACCTCTAAAAATATCGCATTTCATTTCGGTAAATCAAAACAACGGTCTCGGTTGCCTTCCTTCAGAGGGACGATTCCAAAGACCGGTCGAAGATGATGTCTCCTTTGACGGAGTGTATGGGTGAAGTACTTTTCAAGTAGCAAACGATAAATAGTCTGTTGTGGAAGGGGATCTCTGCAGATGAGGAAAGATGTAGCACGATCTTTCCACGTTTGTGCGACAAGTTACCCTATTTGAGGCTGTTGGCTTCACTCATTTGCCTAGTTAATCCATTTTACACGGCCTTCCTGTTGCAACTGTTAGGCTCCCAGTGACCACGCAAAATGGTTGTGCTAACTTGAAAGTCCCTATCGTAAGGTTGTGTTCTGAGTGACTTACGTATGTTATCTGCTGTTGCAAACGAGCCATTGTTTCTCTGAATAGCACAGTGGACTAACGAAAGTCCAAAACGGATGAAGTTTCTAGTTGGATAAATGCTTGTGTGAAGCTGTGGCTAAATGAAAAGTTCACAGAAATCGGTGTTATTTTCCGGAGTAACCGAATGACTTACTCCTGGAGTCAATTCAACACATTAAGTTTTTTCTGCTGTTCAACTGAGTGATTGAGCAACTCTGTGCGAACTGGCTCAGGTGGTTAGAGCGCGAATTTACCGACCGCAAGGTCCGTGGTTCGAACCCGACCTCTGTCTCTCGACTTCTGTTTAGGCTTGGGCAACCTGTGAGTACCTCAGCCCTCGTGCTTCCATTGTGTGGCACAGCTAGGCACCGAAAGGGTGTTACAGTTGAGCGATCTTTCTATTTTCCGGCATCCCATCACAGATTTTGTTCAGTGATATGTACAGGGAGCTTATGGTCTTTCGGGTCGTACTCTTGTGATATTTGGGACGCTTTAATAAACCGAATAGTTACACCTTATCAAAAAGGTAACACAGTGCGAGTGTTGGGCTTATGAACGAAATCAGTGCTCCCCCCTAACGAACACCTTTTTACGACGGTAACTTTTCGCCTCACAAGGATGATCCTTAGTGCAGTGAGGTCCCGTTGCTATATCCAGCCATAACCATTGTTGATTCCTTCCTTTTATTTTTTTTATGTTGTACGACGCGATTCCTCTTTTTTGTTGTTTTGGTTTTGCGCCCATACCACCTTTCTTATTTTGACCTGAACATAAACCGTTCTTTGACCTTGTCATCGGACGTGTTGTTCACTAATGACTGGAACTTTGGATGGAAGTTTTATGGAAACCGAATGAACACAGTACGGTGATTCCTTGTGGTACGCAAGAACAAACCTTGCAAAAAGAAGAACCCAGGAGACAAGTAAGAAACTTCAAGCAAGATGACCGGGGCTTACCAGTGGAAGTCATTAATACATCTGAAAAGTTTGGTGGGAAGCATATACCGAAGTCTTGGAAACTCCATACACATACATTATCAAGTTGATGCAGTGCCAATAAAACCCCACATTCGTGAGCAGCTGAACCCGATCGGCCAACGTGTAATTTGTGCGGACAGATAGGATATCATAAACGAGAGATTCAGTTGAGTCTCTCGTGAAAACTAAACTGACTTGCAAATGAGTGTATTTCTCGAAAACAATCCAATTTGGGTTCAAGTAGAACATAAGGTTGACGGAAACTCGGGGACTGCGCCTACCTGATGACCCCCAAGAAGGGCGAAACCGGTCATGGGCTGTCGAAGAGTTTTCAGCCACCTGGTGAGTAGTTTCCTTTATGAGAAAGCCACTAGCTTTGAACGGTCCCCACACGAGTCTGAAAATCAGTCACAGTACAGAAGTGACTGAACTTACCGTTGTGATAGTACGGGCCATCTTCTGTTGGAGGGGAAACAACTTGTAATACCGGAAAGACCTGCGTCATGCATAAGCAGTGACGTTTGTGGAACGCATTGATAAGTACCCACTACCCTTTTCAATCAATTGGAAAATGTTTGGGACCGATTGGGAAGTCATCGTTTCAGAGGGGTTTGGTAAACAATCGGTGGATTTATTGCTGGGCAACGTTTCGCTTTTGACACAAAAGCTTCGTCACTACCCTATTTAGTCCTAGTTGTTTATCGAATTGTTACCATTACGGATTGGTCGATGCACAGTTCTGGCTTGCACGTCATGTGAAGTCCTTAAGGCATATTTACGAGGCGACTTTTGTGAGAATGGACGTCAGGCGTGAACCAGTCCCAAAGGATGCTGAGGTAGGTCCGGCTTAGAAAACGCTGATGGCCTTATTAGGGAGCACACCTCGAATACGCATTCCTCTATTGGAGCACATTGAGACATGTGTACCTTCTCGGTCATGCATAATTGGGTGGGATGCAGTTAGATACATAACTACATCGTACCCCACACCACATTCTTGCCAAAATGTTTCGTGTATCTACGGTCGTAGCGAAAACCGGGTGGCTTGGTAATTGTTCTGCGTACTGAATCCCAAAATACGAAGCCTACGGAGGATAAGGCGTCTACGGCGACTGAATCATCTTCCGCAAAGGATCAGAAAATTTCCGCCATATTTCCTTGATCAGTTATATTGGTAGTCCGTCGCAGGTTGACTTGTTAACTTCATTTCCAGTCAGACGAATTTTTCGTACTGCCTGGGGATTGGCAATCGAATTAGCTAAGTGGTACTTCTGCAGTACATAGAAATCTGATTGCGCTCCACTATCATTCTCAATGACATTCTGGTTCTTCTCATCAATCGAGTTAGATCTCATTCTCCGTAGGAGTCGATTAGAAGAGGATACGAGTCTGGGCAATTGTCGTGATGATTGACAAACAGTAGTTACCACGATCAGAACAGTGTTGGGTTTCATATACGGTGGTCACTAATCTCTGTTTTTTCTAGACAACCTTTGGCACCTAGGCACTTGGTTTTGGTTTACCCCAAAAGCTGGAGTTACCCGTGATACAGCTCGTTTTTCTCACCCTTTTATGCCTCAGAGTTTATCGAATCTGTCTACTACCTCTACCGCGCAACCAAGGACCCGTTATTCATCCAAATGGGGGTAGATGTGCTTACTTCCATCGAACTCGTGACGAAGACTCGATGTGGATTTGCGACGGTACGTAATAGGTTCCGTCATCCTAATTTTGCTTGCGCGTGAGAAATCATTCTCACATCACCTTTTACCCACCTAGGTAGTAAATGTCACCACGCACGAATTGGACAACCGAATGGAATCCTTCTTCCTATCAGAGACCACCAAATATCTATATTTGTTGTTTGACGAGGATAACTTCATCAATGAATTGCCCGGCGACCGACCAGTCTCACGACCGCACATCTCTCCTTCCGGCAATCAGTGTTATCCAGAACTGGGCGGTTATATATTCAACACGGAAGCTCATCCAATCGACCCAGGTGCCTTAAACTGCTGTTTCGCCAACAATCTGGACGATTCGCTGTCTTCTGTGGAGGACCCTCTAGCGGAGGAGAGTCTTGCAATCCCAACTCCGGACTTAATGGAAGAACTTGAGGCGCTGAGAATTAAGGAAAATGAATTCAATCCACTGGACCAGTTGTTGGCTCTGATCGACTCAGCTTCTCAGGGTTCATCGCACACAGATCCGGATCAGTCTGGAGAATCGATCTACTCTTATACTGATGAAAATCCAGCTGAACGTGATCTGTACGAACCTTGGACTGAATTACGTGACATGGTACTTAGCGTAATTTCATCGCCCCCACCAACAGCTATTCCTTCGAACCGAAGCTTTGAAGTACCCGTATTCGATGATCTTCACTCCATTCGACCTCAACTATTAACCTGTCCATCTCCGCCTTTCCACCAGCGGTACACGATCGGTGGTCAGTTAGTCAATTTCGCAAACTGAGTCGCAAGGGCACGCGAAAACTAGCCCCACGCATAACTTATTTGCACTGTGATATTCATTACTTTATATTTGTTGCCGTTTGCTAGAACAATGAGTACAACTTTTTATGGATTACAAAGCGGGATATTTTTTCACGTTTTTCCGCCAACGTATTATTTCTGAATGGTTTTCACTTTGTTTGCAGTGAGAGTCGAGTTCATGGTAGCTGTGCGCGGATGAGCAGTGTGGTTTTCTAGGAGGACAATGGTGGACACTGTCGCTGCTGGCGCCATTACTCTGTCACTCCACCTTAGATGCGATGCAGTTTTATGGGACTGCTCAGTCAATAAGTGTCTGGTGATTCATTACTGTCGCTTCATTACGCTATACAATTAAGCTGTTTGATTCAGATTACCGACGAGTGATTCAAATCAGATTCAACTCCAAAAAAGACGAAAAAGTACTTTCATCAAGGGAATGTTATCAAGGTAAACAAACTGTGCTCAGTGGTTAAAGCGCAAATTCGCTGGCCATAGTTTGAAACCTCCGCATCTCTACTGTTCCTGTCTAGGCTTGGGCAACTTTCGAGTGTATCAGCCCTCGTGCTTCCTTCGGGTGGCATGGCAGCTAGGCACCGGAAGGGTGTTACAGTTGGACGATTACTATGACTGGTCACTGTTCTGGATCCTGTCGGCAAAAACACGACGCTTGATTCGAGCCAGCTTGTTATTTACGGAACATAGAGTAGTAGCCTTGAATTCCAGGTTTGCTACTGGATATTTCAGTTTACCCGTCAACGCGTTCGATCGGCGGAGTTCTTAGGGGTCCGTTTCTCTCTGGACGAAATCAGTTAACAGGCATCCGGCGTTTCGATGTGGGAAGGAATCCTTACCCCCAAATCGTCCGATGTGTCGGCTATCTACGGTAACCAGTCTTCTCTCCTATGTGCATGGTATTGAAACAGTAATTAGACAAGAAAATTTCCGCTCTTCCTTGGATGAAGAACCGACTGCTTTGACTCCATTCAGACGAGCACGACTTCATTGGTATTGTACTGGTTATCGTACGGGTCCTCTCTGATCCTAAAGATAAGTTGACACGAAGATTGAAATAGAAACCACTACATACTGGCCGGACTTAGTTTTTCGTGATACGGCCGTGTAGTCGAACCGTGTTTACCCCAAAAGCACTTAGAATGCTTGTCAGTACGGCGTCCATTGGAGGAAAAAACGCGATAGCTTTGGCGTCTCGCTCGCTTTGCGCAGGCTTAACAAATAGATGGGCTCGTAATATCACTTCCGCAATCCTTGAAACGTATGATTTTCTTTTCGTGTGATGCGTCTGATTCCCTTGGTACTACCTAAACCATTATACAAATAGCATCATACTACCCAATCCCATTATCCCACAACAGTTGTCGATGTCCATAGAATGAGGTTTATGTGGCTGAACTAAACATGACTCGCCAAAATTATGGTACCACCAGTGAATGGAATACTGGATGAGGGTTACTTCTAGGAAACAAACAGAATCTGCAGGAAGACTGTTCGAAAGAACCGATATAAAAAGGAAGTGAATAATAAGCGCGACAAATTATACAATGAATCCTCGGTACCCTTTGGTCAAGAAAGCTTCAGACGATGCAATCCGGTCGTTTCTTTCAGACATTTCTGCAACTATACACTGCTACTTATAAGATTGCTGAAAATTTTCCGACAGCCCACAACCGGTTTTGCCCTTCTCGGGGCACACCAAGTGGGCGCAATCTCCGAGTTTTCGTCAGACTTATGTTTTAATTTAACCCAAATTGGACAGACTTCGACAAATGCACTCATTTTAATGTCAATTTGGTTTTGACAGAAGACACCTTCAACCCAGCTGAATATCGTTCACGATGTTCTTGAGCAACTGAATGTGCTGGATCGGGCCGCCTCGTGTTCCATTTGGGACGAGCCCCTACCTGATTAGTCTCAAGGATGGCGAAACCGCTCATAGGCTATCGAGGTTTTCAGCGACCTTATGAGCAGTGTATTACGTCTATACAATATATCGCGATATATCTCGAGTATTGTGCTGACTGAAACATGAGACGGCCTGGTCCAGCACATTCAGGTGCTGAAGAATATCACGCAGGGGAGGTTCAGCTGGGTTCCAGGTAAGTCTCCCGTCAAAACCAGATTTTTATTCAGATGAGAGTATTTGTCAAATTTCCCAATTGAACTTGTGTCCTCTGTCTTCGTGAATTGGGACAACTTTCAAATACTTGCTCACGCATGAACAAAACGGGAACGACAGTTTGCCGAGACGTGGTACTCCACACAAAAGTCGATCAATAAACAAATACACATTAACCCAGTCTATCATCCGCTATGAGCAAAAGGACTACACAGTCACGGGACTCTGATACGCATGGAAAATCAAGAAACCTAACGACAACTAACGGACTGATGGGTTCAAAGGAAGAGAACTACAAAAAAAACCGATCACTGAATCAACCAATCAAGGAAACAAATCCAAACCACAAATCAAGGGGAAAGCGACCTAATCGCAACAGAACGATCACACACAGAATTGTCGAACGAATCAATCAGACACAAGAGATTGAGAATCAGATTCATAGGGGATCAATAAAACTACGCGAAGACCGCCTTCAAAGCTAACAGATGCTGTTTAGGAGCTACATGAGCACAGGCAGAAGAGGGTGAATTCACCCACTCAACCCCGCACTGACGATGTCACCGCGGTTGGTGATGAAACGTTTGCGATCCAACTGCCAAGCTCGGCGAACAAACCAACAACCGATCAACGCACCCGAGCTACGTATATTACATGATAGCCACTAAGTCAATTTTGGGCTCATAGACAAGGTCTTATACGCTCTTTATGCTGCTAAGCATAAGGATTTTTAATCAGAGTTGAGAGCAGTGCTGGATGTTGACCGATTCAACATTTTCACTGCTTTTGATGAGCTGAGACGTTTGAAGTGTTGCGTCGACTTTTTCATGTATCTCAACCCTTGGCTACTCCGTGATAACGAACGACACTAGTGGATGTTTTCGTACGCATCGCATTGCTAACCACTCATTCAGAATGCCGGGGGGCCCTAGGGTTCCATCACATTCAGGTGCTGAAGAATATCACGCAGGGGAGGTTCAGCTGGGTTCCAGGTAAGTCTCCCGTCAAAACCAGATTTTTATTCAGATGAGAGTATTTGTCAAATTTCCCAATTGAACTTGTGTCCTCTGTCTTCGTGAATTGGGACAACTTTCAAATACTTGCTCACGCATGAACAAAACGGGAACGACAGTTTGCCGAGACGTGGTACTCCACACAAAAGTCGATCAATAAACAAATACACATTAACCCAGTCTATCATCCGCTATGAGCAAAAGGACTACACAGTCACGGGACTCTGATACGCATGGAAAATCAAGAAACCTAACGACAACTAACGGACTGATGGGTTCAAAGGAAGAGAACTACAAAAAAAACCGATCACTGAATCAACCAATCAAGGAAACAAATCCAAACCACAAATCAAGGGGAAAGCGACCTAATCGCAACAGAACGATCACACACAGAATTGTCGAACGAATCAATCAGACACAAGAGATTGAGAATCAGATTCATAGGGGATCAATAAAACTACGCGAAGACCGCCTTCAAAGCTAACAGATGCTGTTTAGGAGCTACATGAGCACAGGCAGAAGAGGGTGAATTCACCCACTCAACCCCGCACTGACGATGTCACCGCGGTTGGTGATGAAACGTTTGCGATCCAACTGCCAAGCTCGGCGAACAAACCAACAACCGATCAACGCACCCGAGCTACGTATATTACATGATAGCCACTAAGTCAATTTTGGGCTCATAGACAAGGTCTTATACGCTCTTTATGCTGCTAAGCATAAGGATTTTTAATCAGAGTTGAGAGCAGTGCTGGATGTTGACAGATTCAACATTTTCACTGCTTTTGATGAGCTGAGACGTTTGAAGTGTTGCGTCGACTTTTTCATGTATCTCAACCCTTGGCTACTCCGTGATAACGAACGACACTAGTGGATGTTTTCGTACGCATCGCATTGCTAACCAGCCGAGGTGACTTAGGTTTCAATTGAGAACGCACCAAATCTATCTTAGCGGCAGCGTAGCCAGCACAGGTTTGGAAAATGCGTAATGCAGCGGCGGTAGCGAAGTGAGGAGTATTCTCATCTATCGGGCTGAATCCGCTATCACCTGGAGTCGACGACGATGTAGTATCATTGCTCGTGAGTGAATTTCCTCAGGATTACAGAATGCAGAATATATCAGTTGTGGTCGATGAATATCGGTTTGGCTTTGAGCCTTAGAAACGAACGAGTGGACACCCGGAAGTAGTTAGGTGGACCAAAGCAGGTCGTGCTCCCGATCTGGCTGAGGACCTTTTGGGTTTACTATCATACTGAGTGCATAAAGATGGGATGGGGAAGAACCAGTTAAACTGTCATTCAGACACCCATTAATAGTATTGCGAGCTGGTAGGAGACGTTTGAGGAAACGACCAGATTACATTGTCTGAAGCTTTCTTGACAAAGTAACATGCGCTGATCCCATATTCTTGGTGTTTTTACTGTCCACTTTTTATGTTCTCACGTCAGTTCTTTCAAGTATTGTCCCTTCATATTCTGTTTGTTTCACAAAAGGCCCTTTGTCCGGATGCTCAAGTCATTATTGACGTGGCAACAATGGTGTTACGGCGGAAAAAAACACGGGTAGTCATGTAACATTCCGCGGGGCATACATAGTCACCCTAAGCCTGTCCCTAGAACTTGTCGATGGCATCTGTTGGAGAGTTACTGTCGTCGCACGTGGCACTGGAGTATCGTGAAAGGTTATAACAAAACGCTAGGTCAACATGTTTTGAAAAGCATTAAATAGAAAAATATATACACACGAGAATTCGCGAAAGCGCACCATCCGGTTGGCACGACACAAACTGGTTTGAAAGAAGATACAACAACCGTTGGTGTCATCGGCGATAGCGAAACCGTTTGAAATGGAACCATAGCTGGAAAATATTGTTTTGGAATTGACAACGAAAACCATGTTTGTAAGAGTACTCCCATTCGCGATTGACTATCTTGAAAGCGATATCTTCGTATGGAGGGCCTGCGGAGAACCGCAAAATAGCGAAATCTCGTTGCGATGGATCTTCGCATGGGGTAAGCGTGTAGGTGGGGGTTTTGCTCTTATCAATCAGGTCCGGATAGAAAACGTTGAACTTGTAGCCTTGGACAACTTTCGGAGGCGGGTTGTCCAAGTCATAATGGGTCTGATTGTACTTGTTCCATACAAATCCCGTGTGCACGCGATTGAAGAAACGGGGCTTTCGGGGTCGGTATTTATCAGACCACAGGAAAGATTGGTCTTCTAGTGGGATCTGCAAAAAGAGGCAAGGGACGATGGTGTCAATTCAGTACCATCCAGAACTCAGACATCCGAGTGCGAACCCTAGCAAGATGGGCTGATGTCGATAGTGTATACACTTCTACACAGGGAGCAAGCAGAAGCAGCATTCGAAGAGACTACATACTGAAATGGAAAATCACTCCGAGGAAAACAGGGGAAGTATTCGCTCTTGGCGGTCATTTTTTCCTCCAACCCGAAACAGCCTTAAATGCTTCGTTTAAGTACGTCTTCGAAGCTACAACCACCGAATGGGCAGCCATTCATCATCAATTGAAGCGAATTTGACGACTGTAAGACGAATTATCCTTCAATCCTCTAGTTTCTTACGAGGAGACAGAGTGGTTGGGCGAACGAGAAGAAGCTACCTTTCTGAAGCCATCTATCTGGAAAGAACGTAGCACCACGAACAACTTGACAATATAGCAAGCAGGAACTCCATAACTTCAGCTGTTAGGGGGGAAATCCGGAAGTCATCCTGCAGTCGGTGCAATATGACGGGAATGCAATGAGGTGCATATGTAGTCAGGCAAGAAAGTCACCCTAGAGGGTGATGATTCTGAGACTGATGAACAAAGGAACTATGCATTTTTTGGACTACACTCCTCAATGGGGACGCAAACCAAACGATGAAAAAGTTTAGTACAAACTCCCAACTAAAGAGAAAACAGTGGATCTAGATAACCCCTACAGCAGTGAAATGTCCGAAATACAGAAGCGCTTGACAATGGAGGAGTCGAATTGGGTTATCTAATCCATCTGAAACGTAGCTTAAACTTGTTTCCTTTCAGACTTCGAAGATGGTCCATTCACTGAACGGAACGTACTATTCATGGGGTTACTGAAAACCATAAGCCGGATCACGACCAGTTTCGTCCTTCTTGGGACCCTTCAAACTGGTACAGTGCGTTCAGTTTTAGCCATTGTGAAATGTGCTATATGCTTGCGAAACGGTAGATCCGGTAGTTTTTTTAATGTTTGTCTTATCGCTGTTTTTGTGCAAGTGAATTCGTAATCAGTTTGGTTCCGCAACTTCGGTTGCGGAATTGTAACACCATAAACTGTGGCCGCTCGGTCAAGCGATAGCACGTTTTCCGAAAAGAGCTATCTTTGTTGGTTCCTTCTGACAACGAATTGAACAACGCGTGGCTTAGCAGAAGGATACGAAGGATATTATGAGAAGCCTGGAAGTTGCGCTTGCATTTCAGCCTTCAGGACGGCTCGGCTGTAGGCGACTTCTTGTATCGCCGAGCAACTTCATTCGCAATTATCGTCTAACAGAACGTCAAGGCCTTGTATGTCAGCCAATGGACTGTAGATATCCTGACTACTTACCTGAACAGAGAACTGTGCGTCTTCTCCATCTTCCATTCCTTCCCGAGCACGTCGCATGAGCTCCTCCTCTTCCGATGCGCGAATAGCTCCTGTTCGTAGGACTTCTTTACGCTGAGATTGAAAAAATGGTGTTCAGTTTAGTTTAATGAAAATTAATGCAGCGAAGCGAGCGGAAGGGTATAAAAACCACTTTAAAAGTGGAAAATGAACTCACATGAGGAGGACGGTAATCATGATGACAAGCTATGTTGTGATTGGTCAGGTTTATGTTGACAGTGTATCGTGAGCGATCTGCGACTGCTCCATGGATGATACGTAATACACCACCTATGACCTCGAAAGTTCATTCTTGCCACTCCATACATTGAAAATCTTTCGCTCCCAAGAAGCGCTTAATAGGTATAAAACGACTAAATTATCCGTTCTAGTACCTCGTTCAGGGTTTATCTAGAATACACCAGAAGTTATGCTTGCACATTTGGTAAGCTACTGCCCTTGAACAAACCCGTAACTTTAAGTATTCAGGAGTTATAGATTTTTTGGTCAACTGCGTCAGAGTTAAAACTTGAGGTGGTCAACATCCATATGGATTGTTAGGCCCGTTCAGCAGAACAATACGGTGGAGTCCCACTGGCATTCAGTCACCATCTTCTGGGGTCGCCTGAATTTGAATAGCTAGGGACCATTCAGTTAAAAAATCGTTTAGAGGAGATGTGACATTACAAACATTTCCCCCTAAGAACACCGTAGCGCCAGTAAACAAGAGCAGCTGGAGTAGCCATGTGGTTCTAGATTTCTACATCACAACGACAACACAGGCATCGTTATCTATCTGGACCCTGGCACACCGCTAGAATGGCCAATAACCTACGGGTCACCTATTCGGATCGACATTGTTTGGTCTTGATAATCAACTAGTGGTGCGGAGTTCAACAACATCGTCAGTGGTTTACGCACGGCTCATGGGAACACCCCACTAATAGTGTTGAGAACCTCGTTCTACAGGCTGTGATGTGAAAGCCACGTCACTGTACCGACACTGTAGTGAGTTTGGACGACCGTCTGTCCAGCCTACTGCTCGGTTAGATTTCCCTGCCTTTTGATCTGCTCGCCGAGCTTAGCAATTGGTTTGAAAACGTTTCATCTGGTTACTGCGACTTAATATACGAACGCGTGTGTAACGGCGTAAGCAGGCAAGCACCGCATCAAACGCGCCTTAATGCACTGACACTCGACTTCACAAGGTGGTCAGTTAGCTGAGGGGAAACTCACGATCTCAATGGTATTTCGGAATAGTAGCTTAATTTCAGAATTCTCATTGTTGCTAAAACACAGGAACTTTGCGACCACATCGAAGCCTAGTTAGACGTCCGACAGTGGTCATTCACGTGGCCTTTCAGTGTTTTGGGAGAAGCAGGCAGCAGAATATCTGTACCGAACTCACTGTTAATGAAGTTGGACAGAGTGGGCGTTGTTTGACTGAACTACGATGTCATTCCACCATACTTCAAACTAGCCAGAACACCATTCCCAGATGTTCTTCCCAGAAAGTCTACTGCGTAGCAGTGTAAAGGGAGAGTAAATACCATAAAAACGGTCCACTAATTTACTGACCTGGTAGTCGATCTTCGCCCGATCATCCTCAGGATTGTAAATAACAGCATCCAGCGCTACCTCAGTGGGGTCCACTCGAGGAGGTGAGTAACAAGCGGCATCGTACATTTCCTCCTCAACCATAGCTGCCGCCTCCAACTGGGCTTGACGGGCAGCACGGATAGCTTCGGCGCTGTGTGGGTCTTCTATTTGTGGTTGGGTATCCTGAGGGGAAATATTGAACGAAAATATGAATGCAACGTAACTGCACCAAGAATCGGATCCCACAGAAAAACGCCAGCCAAAAAGAACCTAAATCCACTGCGAAGAAAAGTGTTGAGGAGACATACCTCGGGTTCGTCGGGCTCTTCGCCTCGTAATTTGTCAACTGCCGGTGGAGGCATAAGCTGGGCGTCACTGCGTACCACTTGTGAGGTAGACGGTTTGGGCTGGTCTGTTCCACTAGGGAAAAGTGGTTCTTGTACGATTCCTTGGGACTGGCGAAGACATTCCAGTTTTCGCCGTAGATTCTCCTGATGCATATCACGCAATCGAGTCCGGGCCATTTGGGCGCGGACGAACTGCGCTAGGGTTTCCCAGTATGTCACGTCAACACCTTCGCCTCCTTTTAGTTTTGGTTCAATCTGTGGGAGTGCAACCAGAAAACGATGGTGTGAAACCATTACCAAGTCGGGGATAAAAAATCCTCTTGTTCGTCAAACGGACTGTGACTGTAGTCTACTGGACTACCGCTGTCACACTGTCAACAGTTCATTTCAGTTATAGAGGGGTCCCATAAAACAGAACATTTACTGAAGGGCATTTCGATCGCTGAAATTCTCGGTTTTCCCTATCCAAATCCTCGATCAACCGCCGAGCAAATCGGAGGAATTCGCATCTTTTCGAACTGTGGTCTTTTGAAGTTTTATATGTCAGATGTATTTCCCACCGAATTTTGTGTGTAATAATCGGTTTGCATAGAGACTTCGAGCGAATCTTGTCGTATGGTGACGGTGGTCACCTTTTGAAGAGATGGACAAAATGAGTTGTAAGAATGGGGATACAACTGAAGGTTAACACACGTTGGTCTATCACACATAAGATGTCTGGACCCCATATAATGCGGTCATTAAGAGGCCTGGTAATTTAAAAAGTACGAAGCAACACTGGTGAGAACAAACAATAGCCACAAAGACCAAAACAGTGCTGTGTACACCCGCAAAATTGTGACCGAGCGGTCACGCTGCACAACAAACGTCCTTTGAAACATCTATCCTTTTTTCGAAAAAGGTAGCTAGCTGAAAAGCAAAGTTAACTCAAAAAATTGAATTCAGCATCATACTGCATCGCAACAAGACACCTCGGCAGTTTTAAAGTTTCACCGACGTCGAGTTTCCAGGTTAAGGGCATACACTTTTAGTTTCAGAGTTATGGTGGCTATTTAGGATAACCTGAACTTATACAAGCAGTCAATTTGTCTGGGAATACGAATATAGCGAACAAGTCATCAATAAGTCGTATTCGTCGCATGTGTGGTCAGAGGCAGCGTGATCCCTTGGACGCGGGCGTGACTCATTGGTTCCAGTGCGAACTTATCTGATGAGTCTCAGTTGAGCAATCACAAGCAACTTCCTGGACCAACGGTGAATGAAAGCATGAAACAGTGGTGCGCGAAAATCGTAACTGAGACAGTGAGAACACGATATCTGTCAGCTCAATTAGACACAATAGAGATAGGCACATTGACTGAAAAGTCCAGTCACAACACTAATTTGGAGGAAGAAACCAGACAGAGAAAATTGGTCCTACGGATAAGGGAATGAGGAATGAAACTAAATGTAGTCACCATCCTGCAGCCTCCGAGTGAACTGTGGAAGACAAGCGAAAAAGATAGACAACAACAAGATAACCAGATAACAGCGGTAGTAAAAACGAGCACACTTATGAACACCGAGGAATTTGAGTGAATTACCTGCCGTTCCAAGGCAGCCAATTGATTGTAAGTCTTTCCCTTTAGTGTTTCGGCTACGCTTTGCATCACAGACTGGCTTATGCTGGCTGAACTCCGACCGCGACTATCAGCTCCGTATGCGGCGGACAAGCCAGCACTGTCATTTTCTGCACGACGCAATTTGTTCAATTCGTCTTCTGCCACCGTTGTAATGTCACGCCAATACTCCGCATTACGACCTTTCTCCAGCTGCATGTAGACTACCTGCAAAGAGGGAAGATCGAATCCAAGTTTACCGGAGGGGAAAGAACTTACAAAAAAGGAAAAGTAGGGAAGAGACGCCGCTTCCAAAAAAGCAACTGTTATTCAAACGGGATATCCGAAAATGACAGGGCTAATAAAAGGAGATAAGATGGGGGCTCTTGTGCATTCGAAGTAGCTTGATACGTGCTGCCGTACAGCCTTGTTATTCCAGAAATGCACAACTAGACTAGACTCTAGTCTAGTCTGAGTCTACTAGACTCTCAGAGGGGGGTCAAGCGTGCTGAACATACAACATTTTGATTGGGTGACAGATAGGCGTATAGCTTATGCTAACCAGATAGCCGAAGAAAATAATGATGATGCGTTCCAACCCGACCTAAAGAGTAAGTAACAAGGATAGAGACCGCTGAAAACATACTTTAAAAAGCAGAAGTTTGGAGATAAAAACAGGTCTTATACAAGGATGGACTGGATCACCAATAAAGGACCTTGAAACTTAAGCTTGGTACGGAGCTAGCAAATGCATGTTGATACCCGTAAAGACATAAAACTCACAACTCACTGCAAAGTGAGCGAACTCACCTTGATATCAACCAGCAGATCTTCCAAATCTTCAACGCTCAAACCTACCAGAAATTGAGTAGGTTCAAGCAGCTCGATCACTCCGGTAAACTCAGCCGAAGCCATGGCATCCTCCTCTTGGTCCGCGATGTACTTGGCTAACAGATCGATCGGTTTTGCGCGTCCGTCTGCTATTCGAATGCGTGAACGGAGTTTAGCCTTGGACGAAGAATAAATACGATGTCAAATGGAGATGATTGGTACCAAGGGCTATGAGTGACACCCGGTTTTATCTAAAATACCCGGTTTCATGAGTCGAGTTTCACAACAGAAGGATGCCCAATGGATGGTACCCAGAGAGCAACAACCAAACGCGAGCGGGTGATGTTCCTCCCAAGAAACAACGAAATTCAGCGAACCCTGGATAGCCGAAAAACTTACCAGAGCACTGAGCAACATCCTTAAAGGAGGGTTTAGCTACGGTATCAATGACTTTTTAACATGGACGATCACATCATTTGATCACAACCAAAGATCTACAGATAGCTACGAGATCAAAGAGGAACTGGCGAGAGGTTAGTTGACGAACTGAGAGGTAAAATCAACTGGGCAAGCCTGGTAAGATCGTCTTGCCAAAGGTTTTGGATTCAGCCAGTATCGCACGTCCGTTCACTTCAAAGAATCATAGACACGTGCAGCGTTCAGTGAGGCGGCTGGTCAGTTCGGTTAGTTCGGTTTGACAACCGTGAACTGTGTACGTATAAGCAGTGGCTCGGTCACCGCAACCCATAGCACCGAATATTGTAGAATGGAGTAGGTGCGGAAAAGCAATTAAACTAGGAGGGATAAAAAAGAGATAGTGGGGTAGTAGGGTCAAGTGAGTTCATACACCGCCGCCACTGGTTGCGCCATGTCGGTGACTACACCCAACCACAGATGCAATATGTCTATGATAACCCAAATCCAAGACGACATGCACCAACGCAATCAAGGCCTTTTGTTGTATTCTTTATACTTAGTCATGCGCTGATCACATGTGGTATCTTCCGCTCAGAACCTGACTGACCAAACAGAGCAGGGGATCTAGCATATGGAGCACAGCTAATCTGGAGTAATTGATGAAGTTGGTGCTAGCCGATTTGCTGCTAAGACGATTCGTCGCACCCCATGATTGCTAATTCGATGTTCCTCTGGTACGCTTCAAAGGCACTGAGAGCGAGCGAACAGCAATATTCTCTTATCTTCAACGCACAGCGGCGACGCCTCACGATCGTAAAGCAATACAGAACGCACTGCCGCATTGTAGACCCTGTTTGTCACCGTCAAGTTCACCACAGAGGTGCCTAAGTTGAAGGAAATCAGAGCGAGCTTTGGCGATTCTCGCATTCACTTCTTCAGCGATGCTGCCACTGTCCACTACCTCCAGTGGCTTTAACGACCACGACCAGTTATGGTGGCCCATTCATCAAATTTTGCAATAGCACTTTGGACTTTAGAGATGCACAGATATACCAAAA
Organism: Opisthorchis viverrini; assembly: GCF_000715545.1. Classification (NCBI taxonomy): domain Eukaryota; kingdom Metazoa; phylum Platyhelminthes; class Trematoda; order Opisthorchiida; family Opisthorchiidae; genus Opisthorchis; species Opisthorchis viverrini. Next base: position 1,901,247 of record NW_008751670.1, read on the forward strand.
CACATGGCAACATTTTTTTAGACTGCTTATTGTGTTTTGTACGTGAACGGAATCTGAACCAAGTGGCGCAATGCTCCATGTCTCTGAGGTCTTTCCCGGGAAGAAGCTCCACGCTAGATGTAGAAGGCAAAATGGACGTTTTGTTCGGTGGTTGATTCGATAACGAAGCTGGAGAGGAAAGCCGACAGAGGGCAGCATTGACGGATAACGCTTTCGGTGAACTGACGCATCCATAGGTGTTGGAGTAGGAGGATTAGAGGATAGTGGCAAAAATGTGTATTAAAAGAGGGGTATCACCAGAACTAGACGCTGCTTTCAGATCTGAGAAGACCTATTGTTGGCCTCCCATACCTAGGGGCTATATATATATATATATATATGGTGGTCGTTGGGTTGTTCG
>NW_008751670.1:1901997-1912950 GCF_000715545.1 Opisthorchis viverrini
CTGTGTTTTGCCTCCCATACCTAGGGGCTATATATATATATATATATATATATATACCTGGGGCGGTATATGAGAAGCTGTCATGATGTAAATAGCTGATCAACACATGACACATGAACGGAACCAGGCGTGGTTCTCAATACTCTGCCACTAGCTAGTGCTAGTGAGCCTGCATAGATGCCTGTGAGCAATTGGGAAGCGACAGGGACTGAATTGATATCTAATGATTCTCACATTCAGACCCAACACCTTTTTTGAGGACCGGAACGACATCAGATTCCTGCCATTCCTATGGCACTTGCTTCGTCATCCAAATGCTCTGTGTGACTTTTGTCAGATTGGGGTCGAGTCCTAGTCCTCTATCTTTAAACAAGACAAGGGGTGACAGACAAGACCCTTCAAAAGTTTGGTTTCACCTTTTATCCAGACCAAACAGTTCACCTGCCATTGTTGATCTGTCAGTGTGTTAAATGCTATGTTGATCACTTCAGAACAGCTGAACTGTTCTTTGAAGTGCTCCAATAACCAAATCGAACGTCCAGACTTGGAATGGAATGTAATGGGTTCACTGGACTGCGAATTTCTCGGCTGTTTCCAGTCGTCACCGCTTTTCCATTCATTGGACTTTTCATAGCCAATTCTCCCCATTAGTCTTGAAACTGCGGATCAGATTTCGTCTCGGAGATCTCACCTCTCCATACTGGGTATATTAATCATAATGCGCACCTTTACACCGATATTCCATTACTCATGTTGTCATTAAAAGCCCAGGTTAACTAAGCGTCCCGGTGAGATGAACCGAATTGATAAAAACAAGATGAAAAGGATACAGCACCCGGAACTTGTATAAAACTCATATACGATTTACTGGAGATAACGATAACGTTTTCTCTAACTTTCGGTTGCATAGGCAGCAGTTATGCGCGTATTCGAGGCTAGTGAGTGTAACAGTGCAGAGTACTGTCTACAATTCGTCATCAACTATCGTTTGTACGGATAAATGCACACTTCAGGACAAGGGTCGAAAGTAATTACTGCACAAATGCACAGGGTGCGAAACCGATGAGGACCTGACATCACAATAGGTTCGCTGAATAGCAACAACAAACATTAAAATGATAAAGGACGCAGACCAGGCGGATTATGATATGGCGAGACCAACACATGCTGTACAAGTCCAATAATCTGTCTGTCGGGCAACACAAGATTCTGGTCAGACCTGAACATGTGACCTTATGTTACAGTTACTTCATCCATCCACCATGAAAGGCTTCTAATTTCATCAATCGACTGTTCGTTATGTTAGTGGCGGACCTGTACTGCGTAGAGTTGTGGGGGATGGCGGTCTTAAATTTTTAAGCGACCCGACCCATAGGTGTTCTGAGCCCATTGAAGGCTAACAATATGGTTGGTAGTGCGGCGCGTGTAAATCCGTGAGGCATGTGCGGCGGGAACGCGTAAAATGCACACAAAGTTCAACCTGCGACTTTCACTATCAAAACGCCAGTTTACAACTAGACTGAAACCCAAGACCGGATGAAACGCTCCTCGATGTATTGACCCATACGTCATGACTACACAACTACCATCAGGAACGTATGATATTATGGAGTAATGCAAACAACCAGGTCATAGACATAATGCTTGTGAGGGTGGGACGACAAAGTTTGCCGTTTGGGGAGTAGTAACCACTATTATTATCGTTTATTTTTGGAGAGTTGCAAAAAGTTCAGTCAAGAGCATCGTCACAAGAAACACAAACCTGTTCTAAATGAAATGTATCCTCCTGTTGTCCCCATGATCTGTAGTATTCGGCCTCCTTGTCACGTTGCATCATTTCCATCTCTTTCTCCCGCTCTTCTCGTTCGCGCTCGCGTTCAGCCCGACGCCGGCGTACGGACTCGAGCTCCAGTTTGTTTTCCTCCATCTTCTTCTTTTGGAGCTCTTGAATCTAAAGAAGTTACAATGGTTTAGCAGAGGGTCTTATGACCTCTTGAAATATGCCTCCGAAACACACAAGACGTAAATTTGGTCATGCATCCCAACGCATTCAGAACAAGCTCAGTTTCCTCAAATTTTACTCTCCGAATACCAGATAGTGCTGAGATGATGGCTGAAGGAGTATATGACGTGGGACTTGCGCTTAGCCCCAAGACCACACGCAATTCGCTGAACAACAGTCTTTGAACGGTCGGTTAAGATATCCCTCTACATGAAGTTTTGGTCCATGGAATTGCATGAAGTGTTATTTTCGAAGAAGCAGGAGAACTGGTGCACTGAGGATCTTGCCTTGATGTAACAAACAAGTTATCACCATGTCTCTAGCCCCAAAAGAACTAGAATCATTAGTGTACAAAACCCTAGTCAGACGGTACTTTCAGACCGTATAGTTTGTAAGTGGAAAAATGGTTGATTAACGGAGGATATGAGGTTGCAAACTAGAGAGCTAACTGATAGGTCACCCACGGCTACTACAGAACGAAAGCATACCTCTTCTTTTGAAAGATGAGTCAACCCCTCTGCCTCAAGCTTTTGTTTCCATACGAACGACTCCGAGAGTCGATGGTCTCCAAAAGGGTTATCCTCGTTTGTGTAACCAAGATACTCTTTGTCCCAACCCATGCGCTCCCGCCTCCATCGTTCTTTGGCTTCTTTCTTCGCCAGCCGACGAGCGCGCTTTTCTTCCGGTGTTTCTAGAACTTTCATCAGTGCCTGTATGGAAATTCAAAGGTTGAGGAACAAAGTACAAAAGGATAAACATGAAACAGAGGAAAGCAAGGACGCTATGTGTAAGGATTATTCCAAACACTGGCTTGGTCGAAATATCACATCAGGAAAAACAACTGATGAGGAAATTCGATCTGCTTCGTCCTAAACTACTGAGATGTAGAGATGCACCACGGACTTCCGGTCAGTAAATTCGCGCTCTAACCACTGAATCATCTCGCGATGACTTATTGAAGACCTATGATCCTATGGAAACCATCAAGAACAATACACCTACACCCAAGAACAGCAACGAGACAAACGTATCTGATCACACTGAATTAAGGCATCATCTGTGGGGTAGACCTAACGTACCTTTCGAACCTCGCTCGACACCAGTCCAACCCCCCAACAACAAATAGACGTTGGCTAGGCAGCCGACTAGGAAACGATGGCGTGATCGCTGCCGGAACCGTTTATATGCCATGTCCTGTAGAGCTTCTAAACACGGTCAAAGAGGATCACGAGGGCCTCAACCAGGAAGGTTGGGTAATTTGACGGTAGATGTGTTCATTTCGCATTACCACGTCATGAACTTTAATCCGTAGACCTTTCGATAACAAGTATTCGGAGCGCCCTTTGGCGGACGGTTGTTAGGTACGCGTAGTGCACGTCCCAACGACCTTAACTTGATGGATTCCACTTGCTGCTCAAATGATTATGATTCACTACCAAGTGCTTGCATACAAAAATGGTCCCTTGGCTTCAGTGTATTCGTTTCCGACCCCATTAATAAAGCAAGTTCGAAAATGTTGCCTGCATCTTGCTAATGCATGCATCGTTTTCTTCCGTCACTGTGCAGCCTCGACTTACACAGCTGATCGAAATAACCGGGGTCTCAAAATAAGTGAAGGTTGATTGTACTTCTTGGAGCTAGCATTTTCGAAAGAACAGGCAATAGTGGTATAACAGACATTTAACCGCTATTCAGGTGTCCTGTTTATGACGGGACACCACTCGTTAAGCCCCCAGATAGTCAACTTGTACTTTCAGCACTTATGTAAAGAAACCCCAGTTGCTGGCCACTAGTTGTTTTCAGTTCGTCATTCGGGCCAGTCTACTACTACTACTACCATTGCCCAGGCAGCAAAGAAGAATAGTGAGTGGTGTAGGTTCGTTATCAATCGGCTGTCAAGTGCTGGAAGAATGCCCTGGGAGCCCAAATATCCCAACATATACCTAACACGCGTTAGTAGTATGCAGTTATTCCCATCTCATAATACGTAAGACACCGCCAGCTGCACGGGTCAAATAAATAGGATAATCGAAGAAAAACACGCAGCTGAAAGGAGATAACGAAATATCTCGACTAGAAAAGCACAAAACATATCAAGTGAAAAACTGGGAAAATGCAAGTCTTAGCCGGAAAACAAGACAGTCTGTGTACCTTTTGTTGTTTCCGTTTTTCCATGAGTTTTTGTAGCTCTTCCACAGAAAGAGACATGAGCTGTTGCGGAACTCCGGCTGACAGTGCTTTCAAACGAATTCCAGAGTCTTCTTCGCCATTGCTCGTGCTAGATGATCCACTATTACTGCTGTTCGACCGCGTATGTTTTTTCTTCTTTTTTCTCGAATGGTGCTCTTCGACGCCGGAACGCACCTTGTGGGAACTATCTCTGTCAGACCGATGACGTTTCGGAGTGTCATGCTTTGAGCGATGGTGGTGTGAAGATTTGTGTTTTCTGTCTCTGCACTCCGAATCAAGAATGCTAACAGGCGAATTGTCATGTGAACGTCTCTCTGAGCGGTCAGTGGCTCTATGACTGGAATATCTGTCAGTAGGACGAGTACGGTCCTCAGGTGAATGCGTTCCAACCATCTGCAACACATGAAGAAAGCAATATAACCATTGAGAGACGGGAAGGGGAACGAACATGAAGAAGGCGTGAAGTGTAAAAGTGTTTATTTGCCATAAGCGGTTCTACGAGAATCTGTACAGTGGCTGGACGGACAATTTATTCTCTATGTCGGAAGTAGTAATCAATGACTGTCGAAAATAGCGCAAATCCAGCGGCTCCCACAATTCCAGGTTGCAATCCAGCTGAAAGACAGTTTATTAGAGTAACCATCACGAACTATCATACCTCGGAAACCAATCGCACCGCCCACAATCGCACCTGACAGTGTGCTATTGAGCAGGTCACTTTTTCCTCTGCGCTAAAAAACGGAAGAAACGTAGTTGGAGAATTCACAATCTTACACTTTCCAAAATACATTCTGTTCCAGCAAACATGGCTCCGATCATGGCGAAACTTTTTGCATGAGATAAGGAACGCGAATACATTTCTCTGGCCACCTGGCGAGTGGTTGGGGTTTCCGCGCCATGAACGGTACTCATCGGATCCACACTGGCGGAAAAGAGACCAAACACACCACCCAAAACAAACCCTAAAGGAGAGTACGTGGAAATAGTACTTTGGGGTTACATACCACCCAAACAACTGATCGCAGCCTTGAATAGACAACTGTCCATTGCATTGCGTACCATCAGTTCCTCACTTGGAGGCATGGGGAGCGAGGGCAACTTCATTCGAATGAGTTTCTCAGGATTTTCGTGAATGTGTTGGGATATAATAAACTTTAGCGCAGAAGGATTATCCGCCTGGAGGGCATCAGTTATCTTTTTCGATAACACCGTGTAACGCTTGCGGTCCTCCTCAGTCAGTTGTAGAAAATCCCTATATCGCTCGGCAAGCAGCTGCTGTATAGTCTCCCGCTCATCGATATCCATTGCCTGACGTCCAAGTTCGGTCATAACTGATGACCATTAAGGTATATCATTCACAACTGAAGAGAATAGAAATTTCATCAGATGAAGAAATCATTGATGGAAGCATAGCGCAAACGAAATTTAACTGCATGAACTAGGTGGTAGGATTGTATATTTGAATAAGCAACTACTTCAACAGCTCAGATGATCATAAAATACTGGGAAATTATTAAATTCAACAAATAGACCACTTAGCATGCCAATTTGGTTTCCATAAGAGGCTCAGCTGAATCCCAGCTAAGTCTCTCGCACATAACATTGTTCTTCACTCTTCTTCGAAGTCTTCAGTGTAATGTGTTAAGCCTAAACAACATTATTGAATGTTATCGTGGATTCGTGAGATCGTGCTCGAATAAGCAGGTGCGCCTACGTGATCTTTTGGCGTTTTTTCTAAACGTTGAGCACATCACAGTGAATCTAAAGGAAAGAAGGCCCACAAAAACGAAAGCAATCACATTACAAAGCGCTTTAACAACGATAAAGTGCCAGCAAAAGATATTTCAAAATTAAGTCAAAAACCGATTTGTGCATCATTAAGTGAAATGTATTCACAATGAACTCCTTAGCTTTATCGTTTCGTATATGAAAACATCGGTATTTACAGCAGAGCTTCGTCACTCAATCGAAGTGAGAGGAACAGTGATTACCCGTTCTAACGGCTCTTGAAACCCCGTCACCCGTTCAAAGACAAGTGCGCATCGTCATCCCGTCATTTGTCCAAATTCCCCTAGATTATAAGTAACTCCCTTCAGTCACGAAGAGACTGGACATTACTGTGGTGTGACGGTTCACATCCCTTTGTCACCCATCGAGCTATACTGGCGTGTCCCTCATACCAAGTTGGTCACGGGTTGGAGGTCTGACGAACACAGTCGCCTGGTCCTCTAGGTTGAAGGGTGAAACATGTGTTTGTTGCGTCTGCTGTACCTGTCTGACTGTGGCTCGGATACCATCAGAGAATGTCCTGCTGCGGTGAGCTATAATTTCAGATCGCCGGAAATCTGAATGCACAAGTGAGCGGGTTTAGGGTATCTAAGACTCATTTAGGTCGACATGGATTGGACTCGGTACGTACGGATAATGGTGAACGATCGCCTCAGCTGTGTGCTAATCACCGGTCGTTTTTATGCCGTACTAACTTTCGAAATAGCCTAAGTCGTCTGGTGCCCTCCAACAGCAGGCCGGCCACAAACTCAGTTACCGATGGAATGGAGCAATAACTAACTGCCGGTCGGTTTGGAACACATTTGTGGATTCGAACCACGCACTCGTCCGAGGTCGCTTTTGCCTATGTTTCGCAGAGCCGCGTAAAGTGCGGACAACTCGCTTGGTAATTGGGGACTGACAGATCTGGAGGTTAGAAGAATTTACCATAATCGTCTTCTAGAGTCTCCTCCAACCGCTCCACCATCACAGTTGAATTAATACTAAGCCGAGATCGGCACTTCTTCGCACAGTACTGGGAGTTCTTCCTGTGGCACGGCACTACAAAGTTCAATCAATCACTGGATATCAGAGAGAATAATGGCACTAAATGAACCTCGGAGAATTATCCCAGCCGGTCCCGGACGTAACTGGATGAAGAATTATCAGATGTCAAGTGACAGGGCATGCGAGCCGACCCTGAAGTCTTGTGACGTGGAAAGTCAAGGTCAAATGGAAGAGGCCCGGAAAACCGAGGATGCCCGAAGATTATTGGAGGTTAGAGAATTTACCATAATCGTCTTCTAGAGTCTCCTCCAACCGCTCCACCATCACAGTTGAATTAATACTAAGCCGAGATCGGCACTTCTTCGCACAGTACTGGGAGTTCTTCCTGTGGCACGGCACTACAAAGTTCAATCAATCACTGGATATCAGAGAGAATAATGGCACTAAATGAACCTCGGAGAATTATCCCAGCCGGTCCCGGACGTAACTGGATGAAGAATTATCAGATGTCAAGTGACAGGGCATGCGAGCCGACCCTGAAGTCTTGTGACGTGGAAAGTCAAGGTCAAATGGAAGAGGCCCGGAAAACCGAGGATGCCCGAAGATTATTTCAGTTGATCTGTGCAGCTGGATCCCAGAAACCACCTATGAGCAAAATCATTGGGTATCAGACTGGAGCGACCATCTCGAATAAGAACTCGACCACCGGACCGAACACTCCGAGCAACAGTAATCGCGGCAACTAGCTGTCACGCATCTAGAGCCCACAGTTGACGTAGAACCCTGAATGGTGAACATGAAACTCTCATCTGCTACAGAGGTTTATGACTGCATATGTTCTCCCAAGCACCACCGAGTCTCTGGTCCGGATAATCTCCAACCCGCACTGTTCAAAGACTGCATAAAATTGTCAGTCGGAGATTGTCTAGTCCGTCTGCTTGTTTAGGGAAAACGATGCTGTCCCAGACAACTAAGAAGAGTCGGCGGTAGTTCCCATTTTCAAAAAATGGGCTCGTAGTGAGTAAGGGGAATAGCTCAAACCCGGTTGTAACAAAACTGCTAGCGTTAACTGTGCTTCGTCGCATTGTGGTGGCTCGCAAAACACTGCTCGAGAAAAGCAAGAGGGATTCCAGCCTGATAGGGGTTGTGTTGACCAAATCTTCATACTTCTTCAGGTGCCAGAACAACACCATACGTATAAACGACCCGAAATTCTAGTATTCCTGGATTTCCAAGGTGCATTTGACTCGGTTGACACGCTTGCCCACCAAGGAATGCCCCGGAATTTCGTGAACACAATAAGCTCTTTGCGTTCCCCGACTTCCGGACGTGTGAGAGTATACGGTGAGCCCTCCAAAAGCTTCCGCACACAAAGTGGTGTCCGTCAGGGATACCCACTCTCCCGTTCCTGTTCAACTTAGTGACCAATGAAATCATGAGACGAACACTGGAAGGTCTCGAAAACCCCGGTGTTCTAATAGCCTGTGACGAAAGTCTTGTCGATCTGAAATGTACGGATGACATCGTACTCATCTTCGAAGAGGAGAAAAAAGCGCTAGTGTTTTTGGATGAATTGACCAAAGTCATCCCATCCTTTGGTATGCACTTTGTATTCACAAAGTGTAAAGTCATGCCCTTGCATATGAAGTCGGTGAACATGCTGCTTACAATCCAGGGAGGGGCACTCAAAGTTGTGGAGCGTTTCACATACCTTGGAAGTTGTATTAGTTCTGATTTCGTGCGAAAGATGAATGCACGAATCTGCAAGGCTCGAGTCACAGTTAACACCAATGACCAATCGACAGATTCGAACACACTTCTGAAGTCAGGAAAAACCAAGATTGTGGGTCGTCTGTACACATGGTATTTCTCTAACACCTGGAGGAGTTGGGAGATGCGTTTGACGCAGCCTCTATCCGGTCACATTCCCGCTTGATGTTCACAGGTCAAGGAGTTGCGTTCAATCATGATACGACAAAAAACCAGTTATTCTAGAAGCCTTGTTACAACGGGAGTTAAACTAACACTTTTGCGGCTACTACATTCACTGGGACTACCTTTCTGGGACGGTCACCATTATCCACTACTGTCGATCGATGTCCTTTTCCAACTCCTTCCACCCACAAGTAAACGCCACTGGACCATTTGGTTTTTAGCTATATGATCTGCGTGCCTTATACGCCCAACTGTCTGTAATCTATGCCAGGTTGGCAAGTAGACAGTGTTTGCCTAGACCTTGCACCCGGTAAAATGGATTGTTCTGCTCCTCTGAAACACACAAGCGTGATCACGCATGTTAAGAGCCAAGGGCGAACTCACCCTTCAGATTTCACTGTCGTGTGTCTGGTGATCCAGAAGGGATGGCTCGTGAAATATACGGCGTATAGGTAAATAATAGCAGTTTAGCTGTAACGGCCACTCAGTGCACAGTCGCCATGCCACCCGAAGGATACCTGAGGGCTGAGATATTACCAGGTTGCCCAGGCCCAGACGAGATGATACATCGCATGGGCTTTGCAGTCAGACCGAGAACTGAATATGCTTTGCTGGGTTGAAACCCAACGAATTGCGTTCTTTGCACATAAACGCTTACTGGGAAAATGAGCCGAACACCTCGCCGAACAGTTTCTCTGACCTCCTGCATAGAACCCCCTGGAAACAGTGCATGCGAGCAGATGGACTGTAAACCTTGATAAATTGTCAGAAGAATGAGTATTCCTGTCGAAACTCGAGAAGGCACCAGGATTAGACAGTTTGTTTCTAGTCCTCTACAAAGGCAGATTATTCTTGGTTGAGTATCTGACAGTACTCACCAAGAAAATACCTGCAGGATGCGGTGCACTGACAGTCATTCCTATTTCCAAAAGTGATACACGCATAGTGCGTGAAATCCACTGCGATATTAGCCTTGGAGCTTTATCATCATTGAGGCGGTCTAGTCTCAACCTTCGAAGGTATGCCGAACGCAACGAGGGGCGGATCTGTAAAAAAAACAGATTTCTTTCCTTCCTGCAAAGGGAAGAAATGATTACATCATCATTTCCAGTTGCAAGAACCGCGTACTAGCCGTACATTGGTTATAGTTGCCACAGTTCCATTCACCTATGATTTGGGGGAGATGGGGTAGGCAGCTGCGAATTGGAGGCGGGAGCTGATGTAATTGACGCGTAAATACACGGTTGTAAGTGGACTTTTAAGTGGGGAGATTGAGGGGGCTATGTGTTGAAGGCAATAGCTTGGATACATCAACACCCTTGAGGGCACGACTGAGTCATGTCTAACAATGTCTTTAACCATTGACTTCTCCCGTCTCGCGGTCCCTATGCCGAGGGACGGCAATGGTCAGTGCAGCCGAGTTTGCTGGTAATAGGTTTCATACTTCGCTGCCAAATCATTGTTTGACCTCGCTGGCTCGTTTCTACCCTTCATGCGGTTGCGTGAAAAGAAATCTTCGAGGAAGTCGGTCGACTAGCCCACTGACCATGCCAGCGCAACCTAAGCAGGTAATCAGTTTACCTATTTACGCAAATTCTGGAACAGCGACACTTCTCCCACCAACCTACGATGGGAGTCTTTCTTGACATGAAAGGCGCATTTATTCTGTAGGCCTTGAGGAACTATGGCAGCAACTGTGGGGCAGAGATGTCCTCCATAAATTCCCGTCATCATCATCATCATCGCTTGACATGACGCATTTATTCTGTAGGCCTTGAGGAACTATGGCAGCAACTGTGGGGCAGAGATGTCCTCCATAAATTCCCGTCATCATCCATCACATCGACAGCATGACATCAGTGTTCAACACCAATGCTTCATTGCCGTACAACCATGACCTATTTGAAAGCCTTATTGTAAAGAAAAGAATAAAGGTGGATGGGGGAGGGACTTAGTGCTAGCTTAACACAATCATTCTGAGGTGCCTATACCTCCAGACATTCACCCAGGCAATCTGGACAGAAACTGACAACAAGAACGCCACTGACATC
>NW_008751670.1:1923908-1930880 GCF_000715545.1 Opisthorchis viverrini
TGTCGAACACCTGAAGACGTCTCAGTTCCGCTGCTCGAATAGGCCAAGTCTCACAGCCATACGACAAGACAGCCCGTACTGTGGCTTGATACACACGTCCCTTCAGATTCAGGGATAAACCATTCTGACACCATAGGTGTCTCAAGTTAGCAAAATTCCCGACTGTACATCGACTCCAGTAGACGCTTGAAGGTCTATGGGAAGCCCTCACAAAAATTCCAGAATGTCCTCGCGGCATATACTCCACATACGACGCGCTGCCCAACTGTGGTCGACCTGGTTTTGGGTATAAATATATGTTGTGCACCTTTGGTGGTGACTTTTCACGGGAAAGCTAGCTTGGGAGATTCAGCCCGAGGACTAACGTAGTGAAAATGCCGTTATTACGATTTGCGAACTGGAACTCACGATGTCGATCAAATCTAATCAGCCCGAAGAGTTATTACAGCAGCAAAAAAGCAGTTTGAAGTGACACAACTGACGCCTCTTGAATCACTGACTCAGAAACTGTATATCCAGATAGCAACAGCCAGTGAGTTTTCTGTTTCCTCAACTAATGCAGCCGCGGCCTCAATCACGGAGTTCACGTTCAACCCTGTGTCTGGTCAAACTTTTGACTCCTGGTTCGAACGGTAGATAGAAAAGTTTAAAACTGATCTTTCCAAGTTTGATGACGGGTGGAAAGTCAGACTATTGCTGAGAAAACTCGGTACACCGAAGCGTGAATGGTGCACGGACGTCATTCTCCCCAAGCTGCCCCGCGGCTCCATCTTTGATGAAACGGTCAGAACACTATCCCAGATTCTCCGAGATCAAACCTCACTGTTCAATATCCGCTACCAACATCTCAAGCTGGTCAAGGAAGAGTATGGCGATTTCATCACTTTTCCCGGTGTTGTCAATCGGGAATGCGAGCGCTTCAAGCTCAGCTAAATGATGGAGAATCAGTTTAAGTGCCTCATTTTTGTGTCCGGTCTCCAGACGTCCCAAGATGCAGGCATTAGAAGCTGGCTGCTTCACAAAACTGAACAAGATGCTGAGAAGACGTTGTTGACGCCTCATCAACATGAAGCACGACACGGCTATGATCGGTCAGTCACTCGTTACCACAGGCAGCTGCAGACGTTGGTACGCCTCATCAACATGCAGCACGACCCGGCTATGATCGGTCAGTCACTCGTTACCACAGGCAGCTGCGTACGGACAATTAACCCCAACGCTCCAAAGAAATTTAACAACAAACTCGAAAACAAAACAAGCCTCCCACAAGTTTCTGTCGTAATGAATAGCATTTTTCTCGTTATTGCCTGTTTGGGCTCCATAAACATTCAAATCATCGTGGCCACAAAGAATATTTATGTCGATCTAAAAGGCTGCAGCAACCCGCACACCATTGTGCAGCTCACAAATCGCGGTCGAACTTGATAACGGCGGCACTCAAAGTTGATTTTGCTTACCGAAGTAAGTTTGTGACGCTCCGTATCAACAACATTCCAGTTCGTTTGCAGCTTGAAACGGGTTCCGACATCAAGCTGCTCAGTGAAAGAACCTAGAAAAGAATTGGCAATTTGCATGTGAAACCGATTGAATATTTGGCTCGTAATGCTTTTGGTAATAAATTGGCGAGATTGACTGCTTTATCTTCAATGGTTCGACGGCACTACCGATGTACAACCTGACATCGTGCCCCATACTTGATTTTGTGGAGCTGGATTGGATTGACAGGCTACAGCTGCTGGAAAAGTCGATTAATTCTATTTGCAACCTTACGCACACAGCACCCGGAAGTGCTCGCGAACAGACTCACCTTCAGAAGGGTACACCTGAGGATCTTCTACAATGCTATGAATCGATATTCGCCGATGGGCCTGGACGGTACACAAAAGCAGGAGCCAGACTGTGCTTCCTTCTCACTGCCAAGCCACTTTTCAGGCCAAAACGCCCAGACTTACCCAGCAGTCTTACCCATCGGTGACCAGGAACTGGGCCGACTACAGAAGGCTGGTGTTCTGCAACCGACCGACTATTCTGCATGGGACGTACCGATCGTATTGGCGAAGAAGACCAACGGGAACATCCGGTTGTGTGCAGACTTCTCCACCGGTCTCAATGATGCAGTAGATAATCATCAGTACTCTCTGCCTCCTCCAGGCGATTTGTTCGCGAAACTGTATGAAGGGTGTGTTTCGCGATTGACTTGACCGATGCTTACCTCCAGATTGAAGCGTCATTGATTCTTAGTCGTCTCATGGCGGCACGCGAAGTCTTGATTCGTGAGAATCAAGCGAGATTTCGACCAGGTAGAGGCTGCGTTGGTCACATCTTCACACTCCGTCAGGTGTTAGAGCAACGCCACAACCCACAATCCTGGTATTCCTTGACTTCAAGGGTGCGTTCGATTCTGTTGATCGATCAGTGCTGTTAACTGCACTTGCTCAACAGGGTATGCCCCAGAAGTTTGTAAACATAATCCGATCTCTATATTCACATACTTCTGAGCGGGTGAGGGTGTATGGTGAGCTCTCCAAAAGCTTTCCTACAAAAGGTGGTGTCAGACAAGGATGTCCACTCTCCCCATTCTTGTCCAACTTCGTCATCGATGAAATAATGAGGCGAACACTGGACGGTTTTCAAAACCCCGGTGTTNGATAAATGACCCAAAACACGTCAAATAGAGCAAAAAAGTGCCCAGACGTATCATGAAACTCATTTGGACAGTTCAAAGTCGACCCTGGAAAGGAAATGGGAGAAACTTCGTCAATAGTTTCGAAACAAATGAAAGCATTACTTAAAGGCCTGGAGGTGTATTACTATGAGTCCTTTCAACCCTTCCGTCTGCAGCAGGAATCTACCAAAACTAGTAGTCCAGATATCCAGCAAGTTACCGGAGCATGAACCAATGAGCAGATTTTAATGGATGAAATCAAACAAAAACGCAAATTTCAGTTGAGATTTCGTCTTGTGTGTGAAGCCAATTTATGCTGAAGCCGAAAAGCACTTACTGGAAATCATCAACAGTGCGCATCTCAAAAGCACAAGGGAGCTTCGAAACTTCGACCTACCGGCTAGTAATTGGAACACAAGCGCTTAGCCAAGAGCGGCTGAGCAGCAGTTAGACAGGATATAGCACCACTCATCCCCTAACCACGGAAACCACATCAGGTGGCTACGTATTGGGTAGCTCATCAATTGATGACTCATCAGACGGAGGCTTCCGTCGTCTTGTATGGCGCAAACCGCGAGGTGGACAGCACATGACTTGGCAGAAAGGCGTGAAAGAGATCACGAAGAGTTTGGGTGTTGTATGCCTTCCAGGATGGGGTCCCCGTGCTCCCGTCTGTGCTTGGCTGGATACGTTGCAAGAAATGGCGGCTAATCGATGTCAGTGGCGTTCGTGTTGACAGTTTCTTTCCAGATTGTCTGATGGAGCGGTTGGAGGTGTAGGCACCTCAGTATGCTTGACATAGGCCAGCACTAGGTCCCCTCCCTCACCCACTCTTATTCTTTTCTCATCACTGTAGGGCTTTTAATACAATTATATATATATATATATATATAGACAAACCTTACGGTTGTACGGCAGTGAAGCATCAGTACCAACACTGATGTTGCTGTCTTTGATGATGATGATGATGATGATGATTATCCAGATTGAAGTCAAGGAAGGATCTCGAGAATTATTGACTATCAACACGCACCACTGTCTGTTCCAGTATATCCGGCTGCCATTCGGTGTCAAGACATCGCCATCCACATTTAAACAGATAATGTATAAGGTGCTACAGGAGGGTCCCGGCGCTGATACCTACTTGGACAATCTCATCTTCGTGGCAGCGCCTTGATTACGCGCTTGATCGTATTCAAGAAAATGGCTTCAGAATGCACCGAGAATAAGGTACTTTATCCATTCGGCCGACAAATTGCCTCGGTTTCATCATCGATGAACATGGCCACCAACCAGATATGGGGAACGCTATCAAACGAATGCCAGAACCCACAGACGTGACGTCCCTCATGTCCTTCTTCGGTCTCGTCAGTCACTACAGTTCGCTCCTGCCTGCCATTCAGTGTATGAGACCCACTAAACCAGCTACTAACCAAAGGCCACAAGTGAACATGGTAAGAAGAATGCCAATGAGGCTTTGAATCTGCCAAATCCGTGCTGAGTTCCCATTTGCCACTCACCAACTACGATCCATCACTGGAAATCGTTGTGGCGTCGGAAGCTCCGAATTATGGAACAGTGGCTTCGCACGTTTCATAAAATGCAATAAAGCCGTCAGTTCACCTTACTGACCGACTACAAGCCACGTATGCCTGTGTTTGGCTCAAAAAAGAGGACTTGGGCATATAAGGCCAATCGCCTCCAGCAATGGGCCACTCTTCTCGGATACTTCAAGACCAAGCACCAACCGACGCACTGTCGCGACTCCCAGATTGAGCAAGTCTCCAAATCCTGCCCGCGGTGTGGCGAAACGTAAGACGATAAACAGACAATCATTCAGCTGTAACACCCTTTCGGTGCCGGGCTGCCATTCCACCCGAAGGAAGCATGAAGGCTGGGATACTGAGAGGTTGCCTATGCCTAGACCAGAGGAGTTGAGATGCAATGGTCAGGTTCGAACCACGGACCTTTCGGTTAGTAAATTCGCACTCTAACCACTGAGCCACCTCGGTAAAACATCCAAGTCAACCGTGAAAACCTACCTACGGAGGTGGCCGCAACGGACCATCTTCACATCGATCATACAAGTTTGTTTCGTGGCCAACAACCTTTGGTCAATGCCGCAGCAAATGGCCGATGATTTTCCCAGTGAACAGTGCCACACCTGCCACTAGTCTTGGAACTCTGACGATTGATCAGTCGCTTTGGAACACCACAGACTATTGTATCCGTCAATGGCAGCCAGTTCACATCGTCAGCGTTCGCAGAGTTTTGTCGGGAGTATGGCATAACTCATGTCTGCTTACCGCCACCTCAATCACATTGGAACGGTCGGGCAGAATGCTTTTCTGACACTTTGAAGCGTGCATTTGAGAAGTCCAGAGGGGGTAAACCAACGGAAGAGATTTCGCAAACGTTCCCGCTGGCATATCGAGGAAAGTCAAACACTAACTCAACTTACAGTGTTGTTAGAAGAAACAGTGCTCCAAAGGAAACCTCGGTTACCCCATAACACTATCCGACCGCAGGAATGGCAGTTTAGTCAACGCAACACAATAATGGAGGGAGAGTTCAATCGGTATCCTGAACAACCGCGCGGTCCCTCAGCGAAGGCCAGGGAGTGTTGGTATGCGCCGACAGAGGCAGACGCCCTACGTGGGTTCCAGGACACATCCTTCGATGACGCGAAAAAGTGCTCTACATGTTCAAATTGGTCCAGTCTGGTGGATCCGGAGCACAAACCACATCCGGCCGAAAGATGTTTGAGCTGCTCCATTGGAGACCAAACCCGAGCACGCGTTACAAACGTGACGCTGGATATACAGGGTCCGGAAGACCGTTAGACCACTGCAGGTAAGCCCCCGGCTTCGAAGCTGCGTCAACAAACTTCGAGGGTGAGGTTTCGGGCGGGATTCCACACCTATGCCACTTTGCCGCTGGCAGCTAGGCAGTGCTACGGCCGAGAAGCCCATCCCACAGAAGAACGGCTAAACTATGCGGGCAGCTTGTCGGTCTGGCATCAAGCTGTGGTCTGATTGGTCAAAAATGTGGACCCGACAACCAATCATGATCCAGTATTGGTCGATGCAGGTTGACAATGGCACATAAAGGCGTCAGAACCTGTAAAATATTCTCGCGGTATACGTCCCGGGAAACTTGAGCGAAGCCATCGTTCCTGTGCATCAATCCGTGAAAAATACACTTTATATACGACGAGCTACACAAGTGTTCTTAGCCTGGCTTTGAGGGTTATTGCGGTGCTAAATTCCAGAACAGTGCAAATCCTTTGACCACATTATGCTACCTACGGGCTAGCTCCAAGGTCAAAGTGATCACAATGTTACCATTAGTTGTTAGGATCAACCACTGCCTGTAGCTCCTTCTGGACAACCTGAGTGGGCCCTGATTAACCAACTGTTCACCGCTTATTTCTGGCGCGTTCCAGGATGCGCACACACGGTTCGTCTTTCAGAGGCTTGTCGAGCCAAAGATAAGTCATTATAAGTCACTGTTGCTGTGGTCGTCTTGTGACCTTCCCAGCATTTGGTTAATAATGCCTCATTTTATACACGCCATGGCGAAATATAATCAAATTTGGCAGTTGATCGGCATATGGAAACAGGATGTTGGTAGAGTGACTTGCGAAATGAGTTACCTTTTGCCTTATAAAATTTGAGCGGAAGGATCACAGCAGAAAAGAGTGAAGTTGGAAAATTCCTAATAAACAATTTGGCGTGGTTGAAGTTGTTGTCCAGAAACGCCCGCTCAGGTTGCTTCTAAAAAAGGTGAGTACTGTCGGATCCTTTTTCATTGCATCTAGGGGAGGCCAAGAGTAGTGACCAGCTGGGGGTGTTCGATGAACCAAATTCTGCCCTTCTTGCTGAATTCCTGCTACTGAATCGGAAGATTAGTAACAACATGTAGGTACAGGTATCGTTTGACCTTTCTCCCAATTATATTAGTCTAGAGTGACCTTGTTCACGGATTCACGGATTCACGGATTGATACACAGGATCGAGGCTTTTGCCCAAGCTTTCCGGGTCGGTTTTGTTCTTGTCGGTCAGTGGCTGTCGTTCACCTGAAAGGCACAAGTGAAAAAAGGGTGTAGCACTGCTCTTTATGTTCTCAGCGCGGGGCAGTATGCTCGCCAGCGCGAGGATTCGCATAAATAAATGTCTAATAGTGCTTTAAATTGGGTTCGAGAAGGAGCGTGCACAACCGTCGGAGGAAGGTCATTCCACGCAGCTACTACCCGAAATGAAAAAAAGTTTTGTCTAACGGATGTGTGTGCCCTGAGCTTGAAGATT
>NW_008751670.1:1931430-1946747 GCF_000715545.1 Opisthorchis viverrini
ACTCGCAAGAACGTCTGGGAGGTCGTTGACGTAGATCAGAAACAGGAGTGGTCCCAAGACGGAGCCTTGAGGAACTCCAATGGAGACCGGCGTTGGAGAGGAATAGGTTGAGCCTATTCTCACTCGGAATGACCTGTCTGACCTGTTCAGAGTTGCTTTGTCCGCCACCGACAAATTGAAAATGCTGCTGAGCATGGCAAGCCGTCATCTTGAAAGATTATGGGAGAAGTGTGGCGAGCCGATTTCCATCGCACTGGCGAGCCGATTTCCATCGCACTGGCGAGTAATAACATTAGGTTTATCTCCTGATTTGTAGAGAACACGCTAACTAAAACATGATCGTGTCATGGCAACCTGAACGCGGAGATCAACAGTACAACGAGGAGGTGTATCAAACGAGATCGTCTTATTACGGAAAGGTCGCCCTGGTTGTATGCACCAAATATGTCGAGCAAAGGAACATGAGGTACGAACTAAAACTGAAAATCGTTGCTTTGTGTGAGTAATCTTGAGCGAACTAGTAGATCGCCAGGGTCACAAAAAGAGGAAATGGAGATGGGGAGGAGAAGTTGAAGTGGAGACGAGTGGCAGGTTTCGCCTCAGAAATATGATTTACGCTGAATATAAATAGACTTACGTCTCTGCTATAGGGAATCCAGGCGTAGATGCTATTTTCGTTGTGAAGTTAGTGCTGATCTGTAGGGCCGGACGAACCCCGAAAAGTAATCGTTGATTTTGTGCAAAGTGAAAACAAAAATTACAGCGGTAAGCAAGCGGTTTAAAAGCTGAGCGAAAGGTTCAGCGGGTTAGAATGAATTTGTACCAGGGGCGGTTGTCGCTTAATGAAAAATTTACTGGTCGATGCAACTAAAGCTCCAGTGAGAGGGAGTGATGGCAGAGAGTGGGACGAGAAGAACTGTGGGAGTGCCATCAGACTGTGTATGGCAGTGGCGTACCACCATCGCACTGACGTACCTCGGTTTCTGGTAGGACATTTAAGTTGCAGAAATCGGCCGGGGTGTGCGCTTTACTGAGGCGACTGGGACTGGTTTAGACTGGGAGATTTCCAAGGTAAGGTAAGGTCGATGTAAAATCACGGGTAATTACGATTCCATAGGTGCAAACCGGGAACCAGTAGATTGAATGAATCATGGCCATGCATTCGTTTTTAGAAGCCACTTCTGAAGCTTGAAGCTTGGGGGAATAAGGAAAGGGCAGGATGAGAGCAGTAGCATCTGGTGAGTACTGGAATGCTCGATATACAATGATGTTCAATGAAAAAATCTAAATTGGGTTGGCCACAAGCCAAATCAATTTACGAGAAATGGATTTTTGTGGCTAACCTAGCAACCAAGGGATATCTGGGGTTGCTGATGCAGTAGGATAACCCAACAAATTATTATCAGTGGGCCCCTTCTCGGCGTGTATGCAGTAAATTCAGATAGCGATGCAAAAGACTAGCATTGTTGGTAAGAATTTTCTCTCATCTTGCACACATTTACTTCCTTTATAGCAAAGTAAGGATAAAAGGCGAAGCAGTCAATATTTCCACCAGCCAGCTGAGGACCTGAATCCCTACTCGCTTTGAATTGAGTCAATGTGGTAGGCATCCGCCTTTTTTTCAGCTAGTGCACAACGCTGCATAACCTGTGAGGGCAGGATGATAGTGATGTTGCCTTCACAGGCTGAATTTGATAAGAAACCCAAGGCTTGTAACCATTCATGCGAACTAGATAAAGTGTAAGGTGTACACAAAATGAGGAGACACTGGTACGAGCTCTGAGTTGCAGAAACAACGCAATCAATTCACGCTAGGGTAAGCTGACCGCTAAGCTATCCAACAATGTTATCGCTCGGTAGCCAAGCGTTCGACAGGTTGACGTCACACAAATATGCGAAGGGCCTACATTAAAAAGAACCACCGGGAGGTGCGAACGAGGCTTGCCAAGCTGCGGGTCACATTACAACAAACATACCGTTGAACGCAGTGTGAGGTGAAACTAAATGATCCTCAAATCAGGTTGTTGTGACGGCATCAGCTGGCCTCTTTCTGACATCGGCCCAACGGCGTTCCTTGACTACAACCAAGGCAATAGCTACATGTCCGCGAAAACCGGTACTGTGCTTTCAAAGACGTCTCTTAGGAACTATGAATCTCCCCTGGTCATTTGACATGAACCAACCAGCCAAGTCACTCAACATTCCTCTGGGCTGTCTCACACAATCCAGTTAGTTGCGACGTGGGGGCTGCAAAGCAGTGATCGTTGAACTGGCGCCTTCCTCTGAATGACGAAAAGTGCGTCCATATGTCACCTGGGGAGGACGCAGCGAATGCCTTCGTTATGCACGATGAGAAAGTACCAGAAAATACAATGAGGATAGATGCTAAAGAGGATTTGGGCATCTGGGTCTCCTCAAACTTGTCCTTCTAACTGCCTCATGAGAAATCGGCCCAAAAGGCATTCGCCGTTTTACGGATGATTCGACGCACCTTCTTTCGTATCACTCGCATAGACTTCCAAATTCTCTATGAGGCCTACGTCAGACCCCTCCTGGAATACGCCAGCCAAGTTTTCTACTCAGGACGCACGAAAGACGTTACCCTCAGTGAGCGTGTCCAGCGAGCTGCCACGAGAATGGTTGCCGGCCTCAAACACGTGGACTACGAAACGTGTCTCGCTATGCTTGATCTCTTTCCCCTGGAATACCGTTGCCCCAGAGGGGACCCAATTCTTACTTATGCCCTGTTTGAACGAAGCTTGGCAAACAGGAGTTCGACCGTTTTTACAGCAAACACGGCGGGGACATAGTGAGAAAATCTTGAAACTCAGGGCGCGCACATTCGTTGGGGCAAATTTTTTTATCGTTTCGGGTAGCGAATGCGTGGAATAACCTTCCTCCGACGGTTGTCCACGTTCCTTCCAGAACCCAGTTTAAAGCACCATTAGACATTTATTTATGCGAATCCTCGAGCTGGCAAGCATACCGCCCCATACTGGGAATATAAAGAGTGGTGTTACACCGTTTTTTCACTTGTGCCCTTCAGGTGAACGACAACCACTGACCGACAAGAACAAAACCGACCCGGGAAGCTTGGGCAAAAGCCTCGGTCCTGTGTATCAGTCCGTGAATGTAACATCCATTTGTTCGTGTCCACACGTTTTCTGCTATTCACTGACAGGTCTTCTCTGCGTGTTCCGATGTTTACCTCTTTTTCAACCATTAGATTTGCACTGACCTGGCAGTGAGACGCCAAAAACATTATTGTTTGTCACATTGTTCTTGTTCAAGCCGGAACGTCCTGAAATATATGACCAACTTACAAAATACTTGGCAAGTTGAGAGGGTGTGGTTTTTGCTGGGATTGTTTTCCAGGCAGAAAACATGACACAGAACAGCAGCTGAACGATGCTTGTGGCGATTCTACAGCTCCACTGCGTCAAGGACGAATGGCCGTATGATCAAAGAAATCGTTGCTCGGTTGCATCACGTGGAACGTGGCGATTCTTTTGAAGCCACTCTATCCAAGAACTGCGGGGAGTTGACGCAGAGCTGAAGCAGGCGTCATCAGCGGATTAACTGTCTGTATGACCGCATGCTGAGTCGACCGAAAAACGTCCACTTGAGTGCAACAAAGAGAGATAGAGCTGTCTCTAGAAATTCCTCCATCAGTCAAAGGACCATGGAAGACCAACTCACAAATGAAGAATATTCAGCATTAGAAATAGGTTTCTAGGCTTTCAAAATTCTTAAGGCAAACTCATGCTTCTATCCTGTTATTCCAGTGCTTTCGGCGCCAAAATAACATCCAACTGGAGCTATATGACCAGGTCTTCCGAATTTGCAATAAGTTTATTTTTTCTTACTTCCACGGGATCCAGTGAACCTTTCTCTAAATACTCGAAGGTTGTAAAGTGTGTGACGTCTCCATCAATAACGCTCACAGTAACCCGTTTTGGAAATCCCGCAAGTGAATCGAGTTAGTTTGAACGCAAACATCTCAATACATTTGGCAGGTTTGTTCCATAGCTGTACCGAATTGTGCTCTGTGCCTACACAAAATTACTCTCAGATGTGAACTAGATGTGGCAAGAGGGGTGAATTGTAGGGTGCGCTAACAGCCATCCACAGCAAAGAAACATACATATCTGTAAACATAATGTCGATTTTCTGCTAACTTCATATTGGGTGAGGCGGCAAAAATGGCCACAAGTAGGTTGGGTGGAGTGAAATAGGTCGGTGCTGAGTATTTTAGGGCATATAGACGTTTTCAGTCTCAACTTGGGTAGTTGATGCATGTATAAGTTATTTAACTGTACACATTGCACGCGATTAACGCATAGTTGGCCTGAAATATATCCCTCAGATTGTTTTGGATGATATTTTCGCTTGTTTCAACCATCGATTTATCCTCCGTTGGTTTATAAATTGTCCTGGGTTTGTGAGTAAACTGGATTTGGTATGCGTTTCCTGCCCCGTAGATGCATGGCCAATCAGATTGCTGGCTTGTGTGTGAAATACATTCTGGTGAAAGCACTGTGAAATTAATTTCACAGAAACTATTGAATGTTCAAAGTTGCGAATTTTACAGGGGTTAGCCTAATCAGGATTCTGGTTACCTTGATGTGGTTTTCATAGCACTTTTCTTATTGAGCGAACTCCCATGGTCACCTGCCACCGCCCACTAGCATGTGATTGCCAATTTACGACATAGGGCACGAAGACGATTCAGGATATTCCACCATCTGGTGGTGTTGTAAAATAAGAGATGACATCTGTGGATGCTTCGATATAACTTTCGCCCAAGTAGATATTTGAATAACGTTTGCATACGTCATACTCGTCGAACGTAACAAATTATTTGAGTCTGCCACAGACACTCGGCATATCGCTGTTTTTGGGAAAATTCTCTTGCGAAGACAACACGGTGCATGGTGCAACAATGATACAAGCATTCATCCCTGTGAAAGATCCTCATTCTCAGGTACGCGCAAATTATCAGGAGACACTGTATTGGTTTCAGATAACTGCATGTGAGTTGACAAACCGCTGTGAGACACCTTTCCATATGAAAAGTATGAAGTCACTGGGCTCACTAAGTTCCACGCGTCCATCCAAACTTTCTGCACCATATCCACACCTTCCTTACTCCCGTTTCCGATGAAGCGAAAGCTTGCTCAGTTGACACTTCGCTTTCAACTGTCTGCCCTCATTTAAATGCCATTACCCACTCTATAGTGCACCTTCTGCGGTAAAGAAAGCAGAATAAAAAAGAAGCAAAATTTGTCGAAAGCTTGTACTGCTGACTCAAGATTACTATCGTTGCAGCGTATATCCCGGACAACTCTCCTACGAATCACAAACATCATTTATGGCAGGGCTAAGAAAGCTGCCTCAATAAACAGCCTTACTGAACACATGCTGTGACGCGATTTGTCTTGCAATGTCTCTGCGCAGTTCCTTTAGGTGTAATTGCACACACTCGGGCTAACTCATTGTGTCATCCGTTACGTTGACAATGAAATTCTCCACGTTTGTTCTGTCCCGATTTGTAACCCCCGCCGCACTTTTGTGTTTAGTGTATATGTATGAACTGACGTTTATTTGTCCCTACCACTTCACCCATTTGGCCTTCAGGTCATCCGGCCATTTGTGTCTGACTTTGCACGTATGAATGTCGCACGTGGGAGCCTGTTTGCTCCCTTGCGTTGTACTTTTTTAGTCCAAGCGGACTGTTTGTTTTGGACGCGTATCTACTGTCGACGTTTGTATAAATTGTGAATTTCTCTTAACCCTAACAGTACCGTATAGAAACCCAGCTCTGACTTTGTTTCGCTCACACGGAGGTTCTGGTGATACGCGTCACTCGAAGATACCGTTCGACCGTTACATTCATCGTCCAAAAACTACCACGGGTCTCACGTTACTCTTTGAACTCTTGGCCGAAGCATGCTCCGTACTACTGGCACTCTTAAACCTTCCCGACTTCCAGGGCTGGTTAACACCTCATTCTTTGTACCGTGTAACATGAGAAGGCCATTCACATCTCCAGTATGTGTGTTGATGTCTACAATGGTTCCAAGCCAGCTGTTAGGAAAATATTTTCAGGCCTTAAATCCGCACACTATGAAAAGCGCCTTGCTGTGCCTGAAGGATTCCGAATGGAGGACCATCGACTCCGAGATCTTATAACTACATTTTCCCTGTTTCAAAACGGGGTTGGCCGACAAGTTTTTCACCGTTGATCCAACCAGCTCACGTCAATGACAGGGTAAGAAGACTTTCAAGCTCAGAGCGCACATATTATTAAGGCAGAGCTTTCCCTCATTTCAAATGTTGGCAGTGTGGAATGGACTTCCCACGACGATTGTCAACGCTACATCTAGTACCAATTCAAAGCATCATTAGACGCAGTTTTATGCCATTCCTTACCCTGGCAAACGTACTGCCATCCTCTGAGAACTTACAGATCAGTGCTACACCCTTCTATGCTTGTGCCTTCCAGGTGAACGTCGGTCGCTGAACGACAGGAGAAAACCGACCTGGGACATTTGGGCAAAATCCTTGGAAACCGCCTACTACCACCTCTATCAGCTCTGCCCAGCTTGACTGACGATCAGTTAAATAGCCATGGAATCAGTTACGCACAATTTAGCCAACGTGCGTTCCTCATATGCACATATGGCCACACCCGTTCGCACCGATCTCATGCCGCTATTTCCTACTGTATCCACGTGGATGTCTACTGTGATTTCTGTAATCGGGCAATGTTGCTTAACTGTCTTGGCTGTCTGCTGTTTCTGACTGCAGTCTAACTGGAAGTAGTGCCCTGTAACAAATTTTTGACACTTTCGTCCCATTGTGAAATCCCCGGTTCGTCTTGCTACCTCGTTCAAATAGCTGAAACGGACCTCGCATACCAAGAATATCCTTGACCAGTGTAGGTTTTCATTTGCGACGATTCCCTGGCCAGTTCAATTACCCTGAAATAACAAATGAATTACCCAAGATTTTTATATACGGGGTTGTTTGCGAACCCCATTACAACGTCTTGATCACAGTGCACCGACTGCCATACCCAGCCTGATGGCCTTCCTCAGAAAACGAACTCCTCCAAAAACTATCCCACCGTCTTCAAGGAGGCCTTACTCTGCGCAATGGGAGCTGTTGAAAACATGAATTACGTGCCCGAAGTAGACCTAGAATACGCTTCAACAAATTTTGGCAAAACTGTGACTGCATGGAGATTGTAGGTTTTAGAACAAATAGAATCAACCGCTATGTAAATGTCGCATTCATTAAAATATTGTTTGGTAGAAAATGCAGGAGCATACGAGGATCGGCCTGGTCAAACTTATTATGTTTGTATGCAGGACATTTCAGATCTCACAGTTAATCAGAGCGAACGCAAAACATTTCGAAGGATGCCTTATGGTTATACCACTTATCATTGTTCGACGGCAGTGATTGTGTAGACAATAGAGTGAAACTAATTACAATGGACCGAAAGGGTACTCAGACGCTGTCTTTTTTTGCAAACGGCCACGGATTGCCGGCCAACCGAAGAGAAAAGTTTAATCTGTGCATGTAAGGGATATCAGTTTACGATAGATTAGGGGACTCACAGGACCAGTAAAGACAGGACCAAAGTTTTGCTCACGCAGCAAGTCGGATGTGCAGTCACCTTGCAGTGGCCTGGCTCCGCCGAAGGGCATAAGGGTATAAAAGATATAGCGCTGCGTTTTGGCTTCTCAGCGTTGAGCATTGAGCTTACCACGGTAAGGACTCACGCACAAAACGCATTACCAGTAAAATGCTAATCGGCCAAAACCAGGCCAAGAGAGCCAGGCGAGCCCATGCACTCTGAACTCTAATCGCTCCGACGTCTTGAACTGCAAAGGTCATCAATATATCCGCTTGTGAAAAGTTGCTCTTGTGTTCTTACAAACCGTGACCCAAAACACCACTTTCTCAGTCGTTAGTGTATTTGCCGGAAGGTCCCTATAGGTTCTCTTGGGGCCCTAGCTGCAAATACGGAACAACTACTCAGATGGTCCAAACTCCTTCTCGAGCTAGTTTGTTCTGATCCAATCAAACCCTACATCGACTTTGGGTGTCACAGTGCATTTTCAGTATGTCCCCTTTGCAAACCGTTTGCGCCCTATCCCCTGTGTTGGCACTAACTCGCTTTTCCCAAGAAATATTAAAACCCGACCTGCTCCAACAGAGAGACCGCTGAGTCTATACAGTTTTATTGAACACATGGATTCTAAGGTTCAAGCTATCACTTACGCGTATTGCGAATTTCTCGACTGCATGATCCTCTATTAGGCTTTTCCTGGTCCTACCACAAATTCAACTGTCCGATACCGTGCTACCGTTCTTTAATTCTGACTCTACCGGCATAATCTTCCCTGAGATTGTTATAATCAGTTTGTTCGAAAGTTACCAGGACGATAAGACTGACCCTTCCGTGGAACAATTTGTCTTCCTCTGATCATCCAAATTTCTCTCGATGCACGGTTGGCACGCTTAGTTCCCACCCGCAAGTTTTCCCTCCCCCGTCAACTATCCTCCCCTCCTCCACCACGCAAGTGCTGCCAGGGGGTGGTTTTCAACCCATATCTCCTCAGATAACCCGGCCAACTCGTTCAACTGGGGTCTCTCTGTCCCTCTGCCGCACTTACCAAGTTCATCCCGGAGTGTTAATATTCAAGCCATGTCCTCCCCACTCTCGCTGATTCTGGAGCTTGTCCTTAGCTATTTTCTTCCAGAGATCCAGCTAATTGCAATACCTCCACGACGCAGTGGGTCGTTATGCTTGACAACGCCGGCTTTGAAGCTAGTGTGCAAGACTCCAAAACTCTCGTAACAGAACAATACAGGTGGCCAAGGTTGGTGCATTTTCAGTCACAAATGGCGTTTCTCCGGGCCTGTCACTTATGTCACAGAACCCGTAACTGTTGGCTAACAATTCACATCAAAGATCATCGCCCAACACCGCATGCTTGAATCGAAAGATAGATAAACCATTTTCCTGCTGCTTGTCATCAGGCCTAGACTTGACCTCCATTTCCGCTATATAGTCTTTGTTTCGGCCTTTCGTTCGTATACGTTCCCGTCCACCAACCCCTATTATCCATGGTTCGGAACGCCCGTCCCCTGAGCAGACCCCATCCCAACGACCACCCATTTGCCTATCCATGTTGCCAGTGTCTTCTCACCTCACCTTTTCATCTTCAATTCGACATAAGTATGGAGCAGACAAGGTTTCACAATCTCTAGTTGTACACAGAATGCTTCCAAACTGCCCCGCTAAATTAAAAAAACTGCACCGGTTTCGAGCCCACTAGAACGCATCGACACAGATTTACATGTGTTCCACTGAGCCGCGTTGAAACAGTTCCCGTGCAAACTTCGGTCGCTCGAAAAGTTATATCGCTCACGAAATGTGACACCTAGATTCCCGTAACGAAAGCTGTTGGAGCTCGCACTACGGGTTTCCAAAAGTAGGTCTCCTCGAACCAACCTTCCGTTCACACTCGCTGAGATTGAGGCCCTCGCCAAATTTCCAGGCAAACATCTACACTCCCCTACTTATACGTAACTAACCCTTCATACACCCCATTGGTTCCACATAGAATCTACTTTCATCAACCGGGGCATATATATCCATGTATACTACACTGAGGTACCTACAAAGCCCGTCGGTGCCTCACGCCTTACTCACGCCCCCCATTCCCAAATCAACGACGGTATCCGCAAGGAAACTTCCGCCTCTCAGGTTTCAAATAAATAGCACCATCGCACTCAGTGCTTGTTCCTCATTACCGTATGGGTTAAACGCCACATCACTTTCAAAAACCGCACGCCTTTTTCGATATTTTATTGCCCGCCTGATGAAACTCTTGGAGACTACCATATCCCCTTCGTACCACGTGAGTCATCACGCACGATCTTAGCAAACAAAGCCTAACGTCCGTGCATCTCCAGTAACGAGGCCGGTATCATTAATAAAGTGCAAATTCAGTGAACACTGTCCCCGCATCACTCACCTTATGCTGGCGTGGGCCATGCTGGTCCCCGGAGATGTTGAAGTTTCATATTCAGTCTCCGAAACAGCGAATTATTAACCAAGCCTGTCAGCCTCCTCAAACTCAACTGATCTTACTACTTCCGGAGAAACTGACAACAGTATTGTAAATCTCCTAAAAATATGTGACAGTGTAGTGGTCTGGCTACCCAGTAAGTTAGTTTACCAGGGGTGTGTGGCAAAGAAATAAAAATGATTACGCTAGGTTGAGTATACAAAAATAAAGAGACCAGACGGAAGAGACTCACTAAAAATTGTTCTCTTTAAAATAGTTCGTCGTCGGCCCAGGTCAGCGAATAAACAATAAACCAATTATGTTTGTCCAGAGGTCTTCTTCTGAACAGTTCCCATGTATAATAGATTCCGAAGATGTCTGAAATGTTTTGGTACCAGAGTTAGTACATGAGACTCGCGAATGACCGCTGCAAGCGCGAGCGAAATCAGAAGAGAGAGTCGAAGCACGTGACCACGCTTGTATTATGTGAAATTGTACAAGGGCGCGTTTTTTGTAGTTTCTCGTATTCAAACAAAAAACGATTATGCAATTGATGAAATACCTAGTGTTATTATGGAAGTAAAATAAAGGTACAAAAACGCCACACTACTCCCCCACTAGAGCGTTGACCATGAAATGGGAAAACGCTCGAATAACTAAAGTAACGAATCAAAAGTTGCTAACTTAAGTTTCGTAATCAGCTAAGTGCTGAGGGAAACGGACGCGTCGTCCTGAACGACTAGTGGAAGGAGTGAGGTTGGCGGGAGGGATATCTTGGGTAGGTGTGGGTGTTGTTGGAATAACAGGATTGCTGGATGTGGTCGTAGGTGCTTCAATGTAGGCAGGTTTCAGACGATCAATGGAGACGGTGTCGTGCTTTCCACTTCTCTCTAAAACAAAATATTTGGAGTGACGTTCGATAACTTTGAAGGGGCCATCGTAACAAGGTTGGAGGGGTTTCCTCGTTGCGTCATGTCGGACAAATACAAATGGTGTAGAAGAGAGTTCGGTTGAGATGTGCTCCGTTCGCGTTGATCGTCTGGTAGGTGTCGCACGAAGTTCGGCCATATGTTGTTTCAGAAGGCTGACGAATGTGACGGGTGATTCGGGCTGTGCGCCAGAAGGGGAAACTAGTTCACCGGGTAGACGTAGAGTTGTACCGTATACTAGTTCGGCTGGGGAACAGTGAAGATCCTCCTTAATAGTGGAGCGAATAGCAAGCAAAATGAGGGGTAAAGAAGAGGACCATGAAGATGGGTTCATTTGGGCAGTCAATGCAGCTTTGAGGTAGCGATGGAAACGCTCAACCAGACCGTTGGAACAGGGATGATACGCGGTAGTCGATATGTGATGGAAACCGAATAGTGTAGAAAACTCACGGAAGAGATTACACTGAAATTGTGAGCCGCGATCCGTAGTAACGGTGGAAGGTATACCAAAATTACTAACCCAGTGTTGCAAAAATGAAAAAGCAACTGTTTCAGCTGAAGTATCCGAAATGGGTACAGCTACTGGCCAACGGGTAAAACGATCAATCATGGTAAGGATATGAGTGAAACCGTTTGATGGGGAAAGAGGACCAACAATATCGAGATGGACGTGTGTGAACCGAGCATCAGGAACGGCAAATGAACCAATAGGTGAGTTCGTATGCCGAGTTACTTTAGTGCGTTGACAGGCGATGCACTGTTTGGCCCAGGATGTCAGGTCCTTATTCATGAAGGGCCATACAAAACGTGCACTAATCAACTTCCTGGTTGCTCGGATTCCTGGATGAGAAAATCCATGGAAGTGGTCGAAAACAACGCGTCGGAAAGCTTCGGGTACGATTGGGCGAGCTGATCCGGTAGACATATCACAAAAAATGGCTCCGGATTGGAGGGGTAACGGAGTTGAAGAGACTTGAAATGAAGGGAACGATAGAATAGGCAAAAAATTAGGATCAGTGTTTTGAAGGTTCGCCAGCTTGGCTAGGTCCAACTGCGTGGAAGGGTGAAGAGCGTTTATGTCAGGACGGGATAAGGCGTCTGCGACGACATTGTCCGAACCTGGAGTGTACCGAATGTCGGTAGTGAACTGTGAAATATAATCCAGATGGCGTATCTCGCGTGGTGAATATCGATCAGGCTTGGCGTTGAAGGCGTATGTGAGTGGCTTATGGTCGGTTTGAATGGTAAACGATCTACCCTCTAACAAGTGCCGGAAATGGCGAATAGCAAGGTAAATTGCGAGTAATTCACGACCAAAAGTACTGTAACGCGTTTGGGCAGCCTGCATCTTCTGCGAGAAAAACGCTAGTGGTTGAGATGTGTTGTTAACAACTTGATGAAGCACGGCACCGACGGCAGCGTTCGAAGCATCAGTTGTCAAAATCAGCTTTGTGCTTTCGTGAGTATCGAGGAAAGATAACTTTGTGGCCTGAGCAATGGCTTGCTTGGCTCTTTCGAAAGCGGCAATGGCGGCGGGGGGCAAAGTAACAGATTTTTCTTTGGAGCTGAGTAAATCGGTCAGTGGCTGCAAAATATCTGCACAGTGAGGGATGAATCGCCGGAAGTAGTTGATGATACCCATGAAACGACGAAGTTGGGTGAGAATGGTGGGTATGGGAAAATACTCTAGGGCCAAAATTCGATCGGGTAACGGTGAAATACTTGTAGCTTCAATATGGTGACCAAGAAAATCCAGGCTAGTAACACCAAATAAGCATTTGTCAATGTTCAAACGTATGTTGTAAGCGGAAAAACGTTCAGACACTGCTCCGGGATGAGCTGCATGTTCAGCTTGGGAGGTGCTAGCGGATAAAACATCGTCAAGGTAGGCATACACAAACGGTAAGCCACGTAAAACCTCGTCCATGAAACGTTGAAACGTCTGGGCTGCATTTCGAAGACCAAAGGGCATACGTGAACTCGAAAAGGCCAAGCGGTGTTGTGATGGCTGTTTTGGGAATGTCATCCGGGGCTACGGGTATGTGGTAGTATGCTCTTACGAGATCGAGCTTGGAGAAAATGTTTGTATGGCATAGGGTACTGGCGAAATCGTGGATATGTGGGGTGGGATACCTGCCTGGGATAGTAGCGTTGTTGAGAGAACGGTAATCTCCACAGGGTCACCAATCACCTTTAGATTTCTTAGGTACCATATGTAGGGGTGATGACCAATAACTCGATGAAGGGCGGATGATGCCGAGTTCGAGCATGTGTTCGAACTCGTGTTTTGCGATTCGTAGCTTATCCGGATGAAGTCAGCGGGGGTTGGCATGGACACGCGGACCTCTCGTCTGAATGTGGTGAACGACGGAGTGTGTGACTGGTTGGGTGCACTGACATGGATGAGTAAGGGTTGGAAGATCCCTAAGTATGTCAGCAAAATGTGAATCCGGTAAGATAACTCGGACACCTGTGGATGAAGTTGGGGCACTAGTTCCGTTGACTGAGAGGGAGGTAAGCGTGTCTAAGAGACGTTTGTGTCGCACGTCGACAGATAGATTGTAATGGGTCAGGAAATCTGCACCGATGATGGGTGTTTGGACGTCGGCCAAAAGGAAGATCCACTTGAACGCACGTCGCAATCCAAGGTCAAGGGTGAGGGAACGTTCGCCGTATGTAGCGATGCGGGTACCGTTAGCGGCTTGTAACGAGAAAGAAGCAGAATCGGGAAGTGGATTCTTATGTGGTAGCACACTAACTTCAGCTCCCGTATCTACGAGGAAACGTAGACCACTTGAACGATCGGTGATGTGGAACAGGCGACTAGTGCGAGGAGGGCCACAGACAGTCGTCGCCGTTACTGACTGGCCGGGGTGTTTAAAGGGGTGTTGGAACGCGGCTTGAAGGAACAAGGTGGTTGACACTTGCGTGCTTTTAGACCATAAGAGTGGTGATACCAGCACCAAGAGGGACGGGCACGAGACAACGATCTGGATCGTGAACGTGGTCGATGCCTGTTGATCTCTAACCGTTGTAGGCGATCGGTCAAAGCGTCAAACTTGGCTTGTAGGTGCGATATAGAAGCAAGAAGCGGGTCGGAATCTGCGGTGGGTGGAGGGCGGGAGACGGAGTTTACGGGAATATTGGGATATGTTTCGTGTATCTTATCCGCCATTTGGGCTAGCTGCTCCAATCTGTGGTCATCAACGAAAGCGCTGATGACGCGGGACAAGGAGGGTGGGAGTTTGTCGAGCCATAGTTGGGCCATGATCTCCTCTGCTGGCTTACGACCGCAGAGGAGACTGCGCATGTGGCGAAGCATTTGTGATGGCGATCTGTCCCCAAGTTCGACAGTGGTGAATAGATCCCGTAGCATCTTGTTTTCTGATTTCCCTGTCCTACTTATGACGGGCGCCCGAAGTGCGTCATGTGGATTTTCCTGAGGAATATCTTCCAACAGATCTTCAACTTCTGTTGCTACATCACAAGGAAGATGCTGGACAACATAGGAAAACCGGGTGACTTGGGAGGTGATGCGTCGGGTAGCAAAAACGGCCTCCACCTGGTGAAACCATACCCTGGTGTTGCGTGGATTGTAGTCTGGCAAACGTATGCTAATTGCATTCTCGACTAAATCCGCTGAATCAACGTGTGCCTCCATAATTACCGGGAAAAAGAAACAAAATCACGACGACTTGAAAGAAAATGCTTTCAATAAAATATCTAGAAATACTCGGGCCCACCGAATCAGTATCAGGAATGAAGATACCGGCAGAGGCGGAATAAAAGGATGGCCCACGTCAGTTTTGGTTGCCCAGGATTACGCGAAAGCAAGACAGTCGTGTGAAGTTTGTGCATTATCTGATACAGAGGAGGTGATCCATGAACTGGTACAATTAAACTGCAGTAAGCTTACGGACCAATGTGCCTATGGTACGCTTTTTATGCCCGGCAGATTGAATTGAACTGAAAGTAACGCATTTGAAACTCGAATGTATCTGCTTGCCCGTTTCTCATATGACCTTATACGTGCCCCTCCCTTTCTCTCTTCCCCCATTGCAGGTACCACGGACGAATCACCACGGGCCCTGGACAGGGAAGAGTACCCCACTTGTACCCGACCCTGTGACACGCCCCGGCTTCCGTTTTCGGTTCGGTTTCTCACACGTGTCGTTACCACACTCCGGCCTTCTCCCTTGTTCCACCCGACCTGTGCGCATGTGTGCTGTGTATACTGTGTGGAGTGGATAATACCAGTCCGTATATCTGCACATTTCAGAACTGACGTGTGCCGTCCTCT
>NW_008751670.1:1948287-1949848 GCF_000715545.1 Opisthorchis viverrini
CAATACACGTGTCGTTACCACACTCCGGCCTTCTCCCTTGTTCCACCCGACCTGTGCGCATGTGTGCTGTGTATACTGTGTGGATTCATTAATACCAGTCCGTATATCTGCACATTTCAGAACTGACGTGTGCCGTCCTCTCGAACGTCGAATACCGCTGACTTCCTGACGTCCCACGCTACAGAAAAATAAGTGGTCGTACTTCGCTCGAATTTACGTACCAGATCTTCTTCGTGCATCGTCTCTAGGCGGCATGACGTCATTTACTCCCGCGGACAGTGTTGGTGGCCTGCCAATCCGTTTAAAGTAACGGGCTGTGCGTTCGATTCAGTTGAAGACTTCGTTACGACAAGAACATGAATAGGACATTCTGGATAGCCTAAACCGAGACCTACTTCATCGAGGCATTTTGAAGGCCGTTTAAGACAGCTGGATAACGATGGTGATGTTTTTGGAGGTTTAAAGTGTCTCGATTATTAGACAGCAGCTACTTTTCCCGTCTGCCAGCGACCCTCTTTAATCGCCTGGTTATTCACCTCAAGTACGGGAAGCAAGTCGTTAGGTAAAATCGAGTAGGCATTCATGCAAGTATCCTTGGTGGTTAATTGTATGCTACACGGAATCCCGCACCAAACCACTTTGAAGCTTCTACGGCCAATACGCCCGTTCCGGGTGCGGCTGGCCAGATGATCGGTCCATTTTCCAGCCCAGGATCACGTAGAGTTCTGATTGGCCGAAAGTGTGGACCTAATAGCCCGCCACGATCCGCCAAATGCCGTTGCCAATGCTGCGCCATGAAGGCGACGGAGTTTCCTGAATGTCGTTAACTTGTTCACTGTATACACGCCGCGTGATGCACCTTTGGTGGTATTTTCCAGCCCAGGATCACGTAGAGTTCTGATTGGCCGAAAGTGTGGACCTAATAGCCCGCCACGATCCGCCAAATGCCGTTGCCAATGCTGCGCCATGAAGGCGACGGAGTTTCCTGAATGTCGTTAACTTGTTCACTGTACACACGACGCGTGATGCACCTTTGGTGGTTTCTTTCGATAGAACTCTGGGTTGGAAAGTTAAACGCAGGGCGTGAGCTGAGGCATTGCCGTAATTACGCTACAAAGCCGGGATTGAGGAATGTTTGAAAAATAGCCCGGCGGTTGACCGTGATCGCCCGGCGATTATTCAATACGGTCGGAGTACTTTTAGAACCAAGGAGTACGGTGCTGCTCAAAAAGCACCTGGTATGCGCAGATGCATCAGGAGTGAGGCACTAATGCCCTAATACCTGCGTCCTCTGCCCGGGCTGGCCCCCTACAGCCAAGTAAGTCAGGCTGTTGAGTCATTGGCTCCGGGAAGGGTTTTTCAAAAATCCCAATTGGTGTATCGCGGTTGATACTCTTGAGTCAGAGGCTCAAGGTGCGGTACATCAACTAAACCCCTTTCGGCTTGGGCAAACGGGAAGTATCATTTGCCCTTGCAACTCTTCACTCACCGGCTTTCTCCCACACTCCCTCCATACTAATCGTACAATGCAGTGCAGTCATCATCATCATCACCATCATCA
>NW_008751670.1:1949865-1953320 GCF_000715545.1 Opisthorchis viverrini
CAATACACGTGTCGTTACCACACTCCGGCCTTCTCCCTTGTTCCACCCGACCTGTGCGCATGTGTGCTGTGTATACTGTGTGGATTCATTAATACCAGTCCGTATATCTGCACATTTCAGAACTGACGTGTGCCGTCCTCTCGAACGTCGAATACCGCTGACTTCCTGACGTCCCACGCTACAGAAAAATAAGTGGTCGTACTTCGCTCGAATTTACGTACCAGATCTTCTTCGTGCATCGTCT
Organism: Opisthorchis viverrini; assembly: GCF_000715545.1. Lineage (NCBI taxonomy): Eukaryota > Metazoa > Platyhelminthes > Trematoda > Opisthorchiida > Opisthorchiidae > Opisthorchis > Opisthorchis viverrini. Next base: position 1,950,110 of record NW_008751670.1, read on the forward strand.
CTAGGCGGCATGACGTCATTTACTCCCGCGGACAGTGTTGGTGGCCTGCCAATCCGTTTAAAGTAACGGGCTGTGCGTTCGATTCAGTTGAAGACTTCGTTACGACAAGAACATGAATAGGACATTCTGGATAGCCTAAACCGAGACCTACTTCATCGAGGCATTTTGAAGGCCGTTTAAGACAGCTGGATAACGATGGTGATGTTTTTGGAGGTTTAAAGTGTCTCGATTATTAGACAGCAGCTACTTTTCCCGTCTGCCAGCGACCCTCTTTAATCGCCTGGTTATTCACCTCAAGTACGGGAAGCAAGTCGTTAGGTAAAATCGAGTAGGCATTCATGCAAGTATCCTTGGTGGTTAATTGTATGCTACACGGAATCCCGCACCAAACCACTTTGAAGCTTCTACGGCCAATACGCCCGTTCCGGGTGCGGCTGGCCAGATGATCGGTCCATTTTCCAGCCCAGGATCACGTAGAGTTCTGATTGGCCGAAAGTGTGGACCTAATAGCCCGCCACGATCCGCCAAATGCCGTTGCCAATGCTGCGCCATGAAGGCGACGGAGTTTCCTGAATGTCGTTAACTTGTTCACTGTACACACGACGCGTGATGCACCTTTGGTGGTTCTTTCGATGAGAACTCTGGGTTGGAAAGTTAAACGCAGGGCGTGAGCTGAGGCATTGCCGTAATTACGCTACAAAGCCGGGATTGAGGAATGTTTGAAAAATAGCCCGGCGGTTGACCGTGATCGCCCGGCGATTATTCAATACGGTCGGAGTACTTTTAGAACCAAGGAGTACGGTGCTGCTCAAAAAGCACCTGGTATGCGCAGATGCATCAGGAGTGAGGCACTAATGCCCTAATACCTGCGTCCTCTGCCCGGGCTGGCCCCCTACAGCCAAGTAAGTCAGGCTGTTGAGTCATTGGCTCCGGGAAGGGTTTTTCAAAAATCCCAATTGGTGTATCGCGGTTGATACTCTTGAGTCAGAGGCTCAAGGTGCGGTACATCAACTAAACCCCTTTCGGCTTGGGCAAACGGGAAGTATCATTTGCCCTTGCAACTCTTCACTCACCGGCTTTCTCCCACACTCCCTCCATACTAATCGTACAATGCAGTGCAGTCATCATCATCATCACCATCATCATCATCATCATCATCATCATCATCGACACCTCCAAACAGTCAATCTGGCAATCTGGATGGACACTGACAAGATCGCCACTGGCATCGGTTGACAACCGTATCTTACAGCGTCTCCAACCAGGCGCAGTGAGAACCAGACAGTCCCCATCCTGGAGTAGCACCAACAGCACCCAAACGCTTCGTGATTTCTTTCATACCCCTCTGCCAAGTCAAGGGTTGGCCACCTCTCTGTTTACGCCAGTCTGAATTGGGCATGGAAAACAGCACTCCCTGTGGCAAACGATGGTTCGGCATACGCAACACATGGCCCAACCGACACAGCTTCTGGTACTAGACACATTTTTCAATGGAAGTACCCGTTTCACAAACGAAAACACGCTTTCTAACTGCCACGTTACGGATCCGTCGACACCAACCCACAGGAGCTATGGTCCTGAGATAACGATTGCCGGACACCTGAAGGCGTCTTAGTTCCGCTGCTTGAATAGGCCAAGTCTCACAGCCATACAACAAAACAGCCCGCACTATAGCTTGATACACATGTCTCTTGGGATTCAGGGATTCACCGATTTGACGCCAGGGGTGCTCAAAGTAGCAAACTCGACCCGAGCTTTGCAGATTCGTGCATCCACCTCATCTGTCACACTTTAATTAGAACCAATACAACTTCCAAGGTGTGATCGCTCCACAACTTTGAGTGCCCCTCCCTGGATTGTAAGCAGCATGTTCACCGACTTCATGTGCAAGGGCATGACTTTACACTTTGTGAATGCAAAGTGCATACCAAAGGATGGGATGACTTTGGTTTGGTCAATTAAAAACACTAGCGCTTTTTTCTCCTCTTCGAAGATGAGTACGATGTCATCCGTACATTTCAGATCGACAAGACTTTCGTCACAGGCTATTAGAACACCGGGGTTTTCGAGACCTTCCAGTGTTCGTCTCATGATTTCATTGGTCACTAAGTTGAACAGGAACGGGAGAGTGGGTATCCCTGACGGACACCACTTTGTGTGCGGAAGCTTTTGGAGGGCTCACCGTATACTCTCACACGTCCGGAAGTCGGGGAACGCAAAGAGCTTATTGTGTTCACGAAATTCCGGGGCATTCCTTGGTGGGCAAGCGTGTCAACCGAGTCAAATGCACCTTGGAAATCCAGGAATACTAGAATTTCGGGTCGTTTATACGTATGGTGTTGTTCTGGCACCTGAAGAAGTATGAAGATTTGGTCAACACCAACCCCTATAGGCTGGAATCCCTCTTGCTTTTCTCGAGCAGTGTTTTGCGAGCCACCACAATGCGACGAAGCACAGTTAACGCTAGCAGTTTCGTTACAACCGGGGTTGAGCTATCCCACCTGTGGTTGTCGCACTAACTACGAGCCAGTTTTTTAAAAATGGACACTATCACCGACTCTCCCCAGTTGTCTGGGACAGACTCCTTTACCCAAATGTAAGCAAATAGATCAGAAAAGCGTTGACTGAGGGCTTTACCCCCGTGTTTGAACAATGCGGTGGTGCTTGAGAGAACATATGTAGTCGTAAACCTCTGGGGCCGTAGGTGATTCCACGTTCACCGTCCAGGGTTCTACTTCACCTGTGGACTCTAGATGATTGCCAGCTGATGTCCACAACAGTTGTTGTTCGAAGTGTTCGGCCCAACGGTCGAGATGGTCACTCCCTTCCAGTGCTTGATGGCTTCGCTCACAGGTGGTTTCCAGGGACCGGTCGCACGAATCAACTGAAATAATCTCCGGGCATTACCGGCTTTATGGGCCTCTTCCATTTTTTTGGCTTTCTGTGTTCGTCATATTCACGGTCGGCTCGCACGCCCACTTTCTTCTGATAATCCTTCGCATGGAGTTATTCTCGGGACTGGCTGGGGTATTTCTGCGAGGTTTAAGCAGTGCCACTGTTCAGTTTGATATCCAATGTTTGCGCGCGCCTGGTTGAACCGTGCCACAGGCCAAATTTCCAGCACTATGCAGAGAGGCGGCAATCTCGTCCCAGTATGAGTTCACATCTGATGGTGGAACAGTTGGAAGTGACTCTAGAAGACGATTCTGGT
>NW_008751670.1:1953791-1955843 GCF_000715545.1 Opisthorchis viverrini
GCGTCGTAAAACCCGTCTTTGACGGTGTCAGAGCTACAATCAGTTGGGGCATAGGCAGACACGATAAACAGACATCTATCAACTTGCCGCTTGTGAGACTCCTTCACAGACGTTGCCAGACGAACCGCATAGAGGCGACTATCAACAGGTAACCAGTCAAGTAAGGATACTTCCGCCCGGTGACTTAGCACAATACCAACCCCTGTACATCCCATCGCAGCAGCCTCTGGATCACCAGAGGTGCGCAGCCGGAAGCGAGTAGGGACTGATGGGGCGGTTAACTCAATCACTGTGGTTGCATGTTGTTTCTGAGGCACTGCACACATCAATGCCAAGCGAGTCAAGTGTGAGAGCAGGAGCAGCTTGTTATCCTACATACTTCAGCGTGCGTACATTGAAGGCGGTCAGGCAGATTGGGTGTTTAGGCTTGAAGATTGATTTTGAGGCGCCTGAGGGTGTCGGTGCCATGTGATCAGCAGATGCTGCACGCAAGACCGATGCAAGACGAGCGGAGTCATCGGTCCTAGGTGCTGGGCTCACAAGGAGAGAGTTAATAATGGGGTGGGGAGAGGAAGAAAAAAAGTGTGTGAAAGAAAAAGAAGGGAGACGTCAGTAGTAGACTGTTTTCGCTTACCAACCCTGCTGTATTCAGCGAGTAAGGCGACCCGGCTGATGGCACCACGCGACGGCCGATGTGGTTGAAGTTTATTTGTATATGTGAAGTTCATGGTTGTACATGGGCTGGGATACTGTCAGGGCCCCCACACCTAGACAGGAGGACGATTAGGGTCGTCGACCAAAGCCTTTGGCTCTAAAGCTTAACTGCGAGGCAGCGGTGTTTGGCGGGAAATGTAAATGCATTACCATTTCTGCGGGACAAGTCGCCACGGGTTCCAACCCCCAACATGGAGGACCAGGAGACTTTGTCAGACCTCTAACCATTGATTAACCTGGTATGAAAGACTATGATTGTCGCGGGGACACCCTCCAGTATAGCTGAATAGGTCGCTGAGGTGCGCAATCCGTCACACTAAGTTAAGGTCCAGTCTGTTCATGACGGACCAGTCTCTTCGTGCAGTGCAATCCACCATCTGCCAATCCCCCAGCCACTGTTCCGCGTCTCAACCGTTGTCCAGAAAATAAAACCAAAATGACCTCAAAAGATCTGATCCACGTTACAACCTTCAGTGTCTGTACTCTGTCAAATTGGGCAACAGGCATTTCTTGCTGAACCCTTTTTTCCCCTCTCTATCGGTATATTCTGTGTCTCCGAAACACGTATACAGGACCCCGCTTCGGTCGTTCTCGTCAAGCCGTTTAGGACAAGCTCGGATGTTCCACATTTCACCCTTCGGGTATCTGGTGGTCGTGGCGTGATGGGTCGTAGTATCTGCGACGTGAGAGTTGCTTTCAGCCCCAAGGCTGAAAGCGGCTTACTGGACTGGATCCCAGTAAACGGTCGCCTTTGCGCTGTACGGTTGTCTGACTCGATTAAGATTGCCGCGGGTCGATGCGGTAAACGCTGTTTGTTTGTCGTACCAGCATATGCCCCGACAGACAGCAGTTCTGAGACTGAGAAGGACGAGTTCCATCAAGATCTGTCATGAATACTTCAGTCGGATACAGAAACTCTCCTGGGTGATATGAATGCCCAAGTTTGGATGACTAAGTCTGGAAGAAGCACAGTTAGGTGGTAGATTTGGGGTCATTGCTGAGCGTACGGCTAACGGGGAGCTGTTCTTCCAGTTGTGTGCAGATCATCGTCCATTTCTGGCCAGTCCTGACCTAAGGCTGCCACCTTGACGTGGTTGGGGTCATTAGCGTACGGCTAACGGGGAGCTGTTCTTCCAGTTGTGTGCAGATCATCGTCCATTTCTGGCCAGTCCTGACCTAAGGCTGGCTGCCTGACGTGGTGGTCGGGCTTGAGTGCTGCAATGATCCCGCGGGCTACACTGGCTGGAACTTCGTTCCACAAGGTCTAACCATGCCAGGAAGGCCAAAGGGGAGCAGCCAGACCAAGAGCAGCGAGACCCCGCACTACGAGTAATCGTG
>NW_008751670.1:1959084-1960337 GCF_000715545.1 Opisthorchis viverrini
CGCCCTCAATGGCGCTCGTGCATCCAAGCTATTGCCTTCAATGCATAGCTCCTTTTCCAACCCCCTCACCACTTGACAGCCCACTGACAGTGCTGGATTTATGCACCAATTTATCAGCTCCCGCTTGCAATGCGCAGCTACCTACCCCTCCCCCAAACCATCGGTGAACGAAACTGCGGCAGCTACAACCACAGTACGAAGAGTACGCGGTTATTGCAGCTGACAATGATGATGATGATGATTTCTGGCCAGTGTGAGCTTCCAACACAAACCCTCACGCTGAGTTACTTGGAGACCACCTACCACAAAACGGTAGTGGACTCAGTTGGACCATATGGCTATCAGTTACCTATGGAGAGCCTCAGTTAAGGATTGTCGTTCTTTCTGGAGTACGCAACTTGACTGATCACGCCATCATGCGAGCAGCCGCTTAGCACTTTGCTTTCCACCAGCACTACGCGTGCCGGAAGAGAGCAGATCCGTTCGTTAACTTCGACAAGTTCAGTAGGTGAAGAGTATCGAGCTGATGTGGCTAGAAAGCTACTGGAAGCGCACAGTCATGCGGTTGACGCAGATTGCTTGGTTGTTTAATAGAGGCGAGTTAAAGAAGCGACGCTGTCAGCTTTCAGCCCATCTGACTCGACTAAATTAACACTGGATGTTTTCAATCAATTGGAAAAAGTTTGGGGTTGACGCAGCTTGGTTGTTTAATAGAGGCGAGTTAAAGAAGCGACGCTGTCAGCTTTCAGCCCATCTGACTCGACTAAATTAACACTGACTGGTTTCAATCAATTGGAAAAAGTTTGGAACCGATTGAGAAGTCATCGTTTCAGAAGAGCTTGGTAAACAATCGGTAGTTTTTATTTGGGCAACGTTTCGCTTTTGACACGAAAGCTTCATCAGGCCAAGTGAACAGGTCACCAAATTGGCCAGGTTATAAGACAGACGGGGAACCAATCAGTAAGTCCTCTTCACACTAGATCATTGTTGAGTGTCCATTAACAGCTCTTGTCGGCTAGCGTGGGTGTCAAAATCTTGAATTGGTGGGTTGGAGGAGTTTCAGATTACTTCCAATCGCTTTCCGTTCCTTAATCTTCCACTTCAGGGTGCTTCACTTGACGATTCACCCCGGGTGCCACTGGTAGATCCTTGATCATCGGGGGATGTGAATGTTACGACAATTTAGTTGGGGGGAGGGGAGGTGCGTAAGGTTAAGTGGAGTTCAGGTGATGACTACTCTTCCCTCTGATGAT
>NW_008751670.1:1963398-1982889 GCF_000715545.1 Opisthorchis viverrini
GATCATCAGAGGGAAGAGTAGTCATCACCTGAACTCCACTTAACCTTACGCACCTCCCCTCCCCCCAACTAAATTGTCGTAACATTCACATCCCCCGATGATCAAGGATCTACCAGTGGCACCCGGGGTGAATCGTCAAGTGAAGCACCATGAAGTGGAAGATTAAGGAACGGAAAGCGATTGGAAGTAATTTGAAACTCCTCCAACCCACCAATTCAAGATTTTGACACCCACGCTAGCCGACAAGAGCTGTTAATGGACACTCAACAATGATCTAGTGTGAAGAGGACTTACTGATTGGTTCCCCGTCTGTCTTATAACCTGGCCAATTTGGTGACCTGTTCACTTGGCCTGATGAAGCTTTTGTGTCAAAAGCGAAACGTTGCCCAAATAAAAACTACCGATTGTTTACCAAGCTCTTCTGAAACGGTAACACTGGATGTCTTCAAGATCACCTTATCTTATTGTTGCCGGAGAGGCCATACCAGCAATTATTGGCTATACTGGCCCACGGCGCTCCGTCAAACACCGGATAATCAGGGGCTTGGAGAATGACCGAGAACTCTGGTGGATTTCGAAAGCCTGGGAGATGGAGGCTTTCACTGCGGACAACAGCCGCGCCCTGTTTCAACTAATTCGGCCAACCGTCAAAAGAAGGCAGGTGTCAGTGAGGCAAATGCGAAAAGAACGGAACAGCAATTCTCTCCCTCAATCGTCGTCTTGTGCGGTAGGCTGAGCACTTCCAAGAACAGTTCACCTAGTCCCCTTCAACACAACCTCTGTTACGGATGAAGTATCAATCCCGATTGAGCACGAGAACAAGACTGAATATCGTAGAATGAATATCGCTTTACTTGTCTAAGAATAGATGGTTAATACGAAACGACAATATGAACGCAAAGAATACTCACGACATTCACCCGGGCCGTTGGATTGTGTGTAGAGAGGGGTAACTCAGACATAGGGACTAAATGAAGATTGATTGTAAAAACCTAATATGGGGTGATGATAACTGTGATCGGACTTCTCGGTCTCTTAAAATGTAGGGTCGCGTACGATGCTGGAGTCTAGCTAAATCAGAGATACCGGGGGGGGGGGGATTTGGAGACGCAGGTGCATCGTCCAGGCACGGGGGTGAGACTGAAGTGTGATCGGTATTATCTTCAACTTATTGAGCGGAGGCGCGTGGAATTCAGACAGAAGGGGTGTATGAGCGCCATTGCCTTCGCTGGATGAGGTGAGCGTGAACTCGTTGACATGTGCGCGATCACCATAAGGAGTGAGATGACAGACGGACAGTACCTTCTTTTCTGCCGGGAAACGAACATGGGCGTAATGTGGATTGCAATTTATAGGTTCGACTTCCTCAACGACCGCTTCATACTTTGAGGCACAGTCAAATCTTTTCAGTAAAACAGGCCCTGGAGTAGTCAGCCAAGTTGGTATAGACAAACCACAGAATGACCGACGTTCAAACCAAAACATTCGTTCATGTGGAGTGGCATTCCTGGAGACGCAAANGGGACCGTATGAGTGGAGGGCATCTGATTGAGCCGACTCTCACCGACAGATTTGAAGGCCTTTTATCTTGAGTTTGAGCTCGATTGTGTTACAGAGAGTCTGGGGTGTTCGACCTGCCCATTCCTCTGGGGATTAAAAGAAGTTGTTCGGCTGGTGCAAACTCCTGTGTCATGTAGGAATGTGGTCAGCTCTTTAGATATGGATGAGGAGCCACGATCCGAATGTACATATGCAGGTATAGCAAACAAAGTTGATAATTTACATAGACACTTAATGGCAGTAGACGCACATGTATCTGCGCTGGGGAAGGCAAGTGGTAAAGGGGAAAACCCGTCAACGAAAGTAAGGAGATATTGATTTCGAGTAACAGAAGGCAGAGATCCTTCAAAACCGACGCTAGTTTGTTCGAATGGTTGAGTCGCTTTGGTGAGCGTAGCGGGGTGTGGTTTGTAAAATTGCGGTTTGATGGTGGCACAAACCGTAAATTTTGTGGCGATGTCTTTGATATCTTGGAGGGAAAACGGCAAGTTTTTTGAAAAAAAAAACAAAGTGATGCATGCGAGTAATTTCGGGATTTCACAAGGAATTGTGAATTTTTTATACTTCATTATTGCTGAGCACATTGGCACATAGGTTACGCAATAAGGTGTCAGTCACCAGATTGTCTTTCCCAGCCATGTGGCTAAAATCTTAGCTAAAAGTAGAGAGTTGCATTTTCCACCGCTGGATTTTATTTTATCTTACTTTCCTGCGACACAGCGTACATAAAAGAAACCACCACCACCACCAACAACAACATCGATAGCATGATATCAGTGTTCAACACCGATGCTTCACTGCCGTAAAAGAAACTGATCGCTGGTTAGTGCAAAGCTTGAAGTGCTTCCCGAAGAGATAATGTTCCCACTTACGGATGGATTCAACGGTGGCATATGCCTTCTTCTCAACGGCAGAGTGATTCTTTTCGCTCGACGTCAGTGTTTTACAAAAGGCGAGATGGCCGAAGTGGTTAGAGCGCGAATTTACTGACCGGAAGGTCCGTGGTTCGAATCCGACCTCCGCCACTCGACTTCCCCTGTCTAGGCAACCTGGCAGTATCCCAGCCCTCTTGAATCCTTCGGGTGGCATGGCAGCTAGGCACCGGAAGGGTGGTACAGCTGAACGCTTTACAAAAGGCCACCGGTCTGCCATTCTGGGTCAGAGATGTGGCAGTGGCTGTGTCTGCGACGTCTGTCTCGACAACTAAGGGTGGGTGGTAGTCGACGATCACAACCATAGTATTCTCTAGCTTCTTTAAATCTTCCAAGGACTGTTGTGCACGCTCCAGTAAGGGGAAGTCTTATTTCTGACAAGCACACTGATTTTGTCAGAGAATTGTGGTATCCATTGCGAATAATAAACAAACATACCAATACCTCGTTGTTGGGATTTAGCGTCAGATAGACGAGGGAGTTGACGAATAAGGCACATTCGTTCAGGATCTGATATTCTTCCAGAAACTTCATAGCTGGAAGGGCGTATTTGTTTGGCTTCTATGATACTTTCTTGAAGTTGAGCGTAATTCCATATTTTTTATAGCTTCATCGAAAGATTTGAGGTTCTGATCATGTTCACTTTGGGTAGTCCCACAAATAGTGACGTCGATGTAAGCGTAGGTGCCACTTGAGTTCTCAGACTTAATTATATGGTCAATAGTACGCTGGAAGCACGCTTCTTTGCTGATGACACCGAGAGGAATACGATGGAAGTGAAGCAGTTCTCCGCACGCTTCAAAAGTACGGTTTGTCTTTCTCACTGGTTGGAACTTGGTGGTAAGCACTCAGTAGGTCTAAGGTGCTAAAGACAGCATGGCGGGAAATTTCTTCAATCATTTTATCCAGTCGCGGCAACAGATAAGCGTATGTGAACCGGTTTATGGTTTGGCTGTGGTCCATTGCCATGCATCCCCAGTACTTGAGCCCTACCGGGAGAATTCGAAGGTTCAGTAATGCCTTATCCCAATAATCAGTTAGCTTCAGAGCTGATGAACTGTTCGTCGTCAGGGTAATAACGCTACAGTTTCGTGGCGATGGGCTTGCAATCGGGTGAGCGGTTAGCAAAAAGAGGAGGCGATTCAACCATTGCATCAGTTGGACCGCATAGGTTGAATGAACCTCGGTTCTCACCGAATGTGATTTCAAGTTTGTTATGTAGACCAAGGAAGTTATGGCCTAGCAGCACGTCAACACATCGATTCCAGCCATGTGTACGAACTACTAAAGGATATACAAAACCACCCGAACTTCCTGTGTCTGAGGGCCTAAAGCGATATTCCTTTTACCTTTATGCTGGTCACCGTGCGGGACAAGCAGTTCGGGATTGCAGCAGTCAAAAGGGAAGACGAAGCAGAATCTGTCGTACAATTTTTGTGATTTTTGACAGATTTGGATCGACAAACAGTAAAAATGGCCTGTTTTGCCACATGGTTTGCAATCTGCTTCTCTTGCGAAGCATTTGGATCGTGGGTGCCTGGAAATATCCCAAAAATAACATAATTGAGGATTGATCTACCAGAGATAAGGTGTGGAATCAGGGGAGATTGAGTGTGAAGGGGTAACGTAAATGTCTGTAAAGGTGCCGCAGCCGCAGAAGATGATATCGCTTGGTTATGTGAGTATGACTGAGCTTGTTTGTGGGCCGATTCTAATCCTGCGTCAGGTTTCAATCCTTATGCGCGACAAGGCACTCGGCCCGGATGGTCTGCATCCCGCACTCTTCAAAAAAGTTGGCGAGGTCCTGGTGAACGGTCTGGCAACCATACTGCAGAAGATTTTGAACGAAAACAGAATATTAGCCAAGTGGAGTTCCTCGACATTCACCCCAGTTTTCAAAAAGGGATCAAGAACCTTATGTGAAAATCATCATGGTATCAGACTGATATCCGTCGCATCTAAGGTTCTCTCTAGTATTATTTTGCGCAGGTTGATGGATTATCGGGAAAGACAGATTCGTGAGGATCAAGCCGGGTTTCGCTCTGGTCGAGGATGCATCGACCATACCTTTACTTTGAGATATTCTTGAACAGCGTCACTCTTTCAGACGTCCCACGTTGGTAGTTTTTCTGGATTTGAAAGCTGCTTTTGATTCTGTCGATCGTATTTGTCTGGCGATCAAGTGTCCCTTCCAAATTTCTCTTCCTTATGACGGCACTGTATGCGAACTGCTGTGGGTGCGTACGAATATGCGGGAAGCCGTCACCTGAGTTCACATCCAGTGGTGTAAGACAAGACTGTCTTTCCCATTTCCTCTTCAACTCTGTTATTGATATCCTGCTTGGAATTCCTCTGCCTGTCTCTGAAACCTCGGGAGTCGAAATGCACCCGGGACGTTCTCTCGAACATTGGGTATACAGACGATATTGCTCTCCTTGGTTTAGATCCTTCCCAAATGCAAACAATTCTAAATAACCTAAGTAACTCTGGAGTACGGTTTGCCGTGCGCTTCACACCTGCAAAGTGTAAAGTGGTGCTACAAGACTGGGTGGGACGAAACCCACACCTCATGCTTGCGGGTGAGCCAATCGACGTGGTAGGTAAATTTGCTTTACCTGGACAGCTGTATCAGTTCCGGTGGAATGGCTTGAGGTGAGATTATCTCTCGAATCGGAAAGGCCAGGACAGCTTTTGCCAAACTTTCGACACTTATCGCGCCGATGTGACGCCAGTTTATTTGTCAAGGGCAGAGTTTACTCTGCGGTGGTGCAATCTATACTGCCTTTTGGATCAGAAACGAGGCCCCCACGAGCAGAGGACATACGGAAAATGTGTAGTTGACCATCGGTTTCTCCGAAGGGCATTTGTGGTGTGAACATCGGATTAGTGTCGTTTTAGTTCGCCGGCTGCTCCTATGAAGAAGGATTTATCCCACGATCGATGAATTACTCACGCTTCATAGGCTGCACCGGTTAGGACATGTACTGCCTATACCAGAAGACTGTTTGCCCCACAGAGCTTTTTTTCCAAGCTCTGTGCTGAATGAAAGCGACCAAGAGGTGGACAGTGTATGATCTGGCAACAAAGTACGAAAATATTAACCAGTAAACTTAGTTTGGTAGGTAACTGCCGCTTCCCTGGATGTGGACCTTGGGACTAAAATCACCAATGTTTAATGGTATTGGCATAAAGGGCCCAATCGCACAGTCAGTGGTGCTCGAACATCAAAACTACAGCCTTCAATGTGCGATTATCCAATTTCCGGACATGACTTCGTCCCTAAGGCTTGATTGTACTCCTAACATTCCAGTTTTCCGCTGCTCGAAACTGTAGCAGCTGGAACCAACGTGTCTGTGGTACACGGTTTAAAGCTGATAAATTGAAGTGAATTGATGCTTACTAGATATCCTTCTGAGTATATCCACCTTACTATTTTCTTTTAGCACAGATCACCAATTAAGCGCTGCCGTCAAATGTTATCCATCTAGGGAAGTCATCTGAGCCCCACAGACTGTGAAGTGTTCTCGGCTGATAACCACCATCGGAAAATGAGCCAAAGGTAAAATCGATGAATGTTATTTGTGAGATGACATTGTGGATAGCTAGTTCTTAACCGAAAAGTGCATAAACTGAAAACTGTCATTGAGTCTCGGTGCTTCTCGAGGCTTGTGAGACAGGTTGTTTTGAACCAAATGTTCTTGGTTGTCAGATTGAGTACTGTGAGGGTATACTGGAGTCATTAACTACGGTTGTCTTTCTGCTTATACTTATACCGTTGGTTCCAGCCTCCGGTTCTCTGTCAAACAACCATTGACTCGCCAGTTAGCTCGTGTTACACACTTTACACCTACCAAACATACTACCCTTCGTTGGTTCTAATGCCTTACCTTATCACCCAGACTGTTGCAACTTCCTCACTACTGACCACTGCCCTACCAATTATTTCACTTTTGTGTATGCACCTATTTGTTATTTTTTCTTATCTCTGTCAAATCGACGAACGCTTTGCAGAAGTTCATTCCACTCATACAATCGTTCCGACGCATAGCCCGCTTGCGCTCACTTTGTCGTTGTTATCAAGCTACATCCCCTTGACTACCAAATAGAACTGCTTTCTGCTACGAATCCCCTTCGGCTCCGTTTGTCCAGTCTCCTGTAATCCTCAAGGTCCAGACAAATTTTTTCTGTCTAAGCCTCCATGACGGAGTGTTCCATACTACTCAAATGTGTCTATTTCTTGGTGTTTTCTTTCTGCACTTCACTTTTTATCTTCTTGATTAACGTCGTTTCTTCAGGGTATATGGCTGAGTCTGTTCTTCAATGCTGCTAAACAACATGTAAATTAGGGGTATTGCTTCGTGTGTCATACGAGCAAATTAGGAGAGCTCAATAAAAACGGATATAAGTGCGCAGTGGTAGTTATCCTACAGAACTCAGTTCTCTCATTCATTATGTACTTGACAATTTCAGACATTTTACCATGCTGCGAACACGTCGAAACACCGTTCAAACTGAAACTTGCAAATCCTTGAGAGCTAACAATTTGAGTGAACGCAGAATGACACGACTTTCAACACTGAAGCAGCCAACAGTACGCATAGTGGAAGAGGAACTATCCGACAAAATTCTCAAACCGAAACGAAGAACTGTGTCAACGAAGAAGCCCACAATTAACCATATATCATCTCCAGTTTCGCGGACGACCGTTCTAGAACATAACCAAGCGTCTCCACTTACTTCGTGTTTGGGGGTAGATGAATCAAATGAACAACTGGTTGGACGAGAAAAGGAGCGCCTTTTTGTTCGTGATTTCATTCGAAATTGTCTCGTCCAAAATCGCAGTGGCAACCTGTATATTAGTGGAGCCCCGGGGACGGGGAAAACGGCTGTGGTTTTACATGAAGCTTACCATTTCGAAGTTGCCGAGAAGTGTCGTGTCGTGCATGTCAACTGTATGCAGCTTTTATCCGCTGTTGAGGTGTTCGGCCACATATTCTCTTCATTGCAAAAAAGGTCAAATGGAAAAGAGAACCGATTAACCACCGTGGATTCTACGGCTGTGGAAAATGCTTTGTGTAAAGTAACCAGGTCTGCTCTGGTCATACTAATTCTTGACGAAGTTGATCAACTATCTTCGAAGAGTCAGGATGTTTTATACCGGTGGGTTGTGATGCTTCACTTTCGTGTTTCTGAGCAGGCAGTGTTTTTTTTTACATGGTTTTCCCACTTGATCTGTTTTATTTTCTCATTCGTTGGCTTTCAAACCCCCCATCGCATTTTGGCCATTTTCGCTGCCAGCGTGTAATACAGCGCGAGACAGAAGGCTGTTTCGAAAACCGCTGCTTGGCTCGGTTGGTGGTGTATCCGAGATGCATGTGTGTGTAGACAAGTCAAACTGAAAAAATAGCTCCTGAAGAACCGTTCGCAGCGATTCGTCACAAAATGGATGGATACCTGGCGTCTCCACCGGCTGTTCTCAATGCATCCTAGGCGTTCCTCGCAGAATACACACCGCAATCACGGTTTGACTGTGTTTTCTGAGTCAGTGACAGAATATTGACGATCGTGCCCATGGTGTCCTCGGGAGTCGTTCTGAGGTCAACCCAATACAAGAGGATAAACCTAAAATCAAGGGACTGAATACGTGTCATGATCAGTTATCATCGTTAGGTTCCCCGTAGCTAAGAACGCAGACGGGTGTTAGGTCACATCAACCCGCCTCCTACCTTGGTGTTTACGATCCTAATGGCTGACGCGTGGCCAGGCCAGTTGTAGCACTGCACAAACCGTTTCTTTGCGGGCAGTTTTACAGTTAAAATTTCAATGTTGACCGTTGTCGTTATGTGTTCCAGGTATGCTGTATGAGCAGTATCAGTCAAGTGAAATCAAACCACTCCTGATCCTGCTTCGTTTTCTCATATTGCTGCTTTGCGGTGCAATCAACACATGGCGGCGGATGTCTGCCTAACTTCCTTTCATGTATTATTCACTGCAAAAAACTTAGTGGTGAAAGCTGTCCATCGTACTAATTCGCTCTTGAGTTTTACACGCTTATAAATTTGTGTGCATTCCCATTCTACTGAAATGCTACCGTCCCTTGAGGCGGGCTGCAAGCCCAAAGGAGGGTATAGATGTTCTGGGCATTGCTGCCCATTCCTCTTAAATACTTTTGCAGTCGAAGATATTTATGCACCAATCCTGATTAAGATGATTTCATTCTGTATTGGTTGTGCTCATCAGATATTCGCCATGCAACAAATACTGAAACGTTAGCCTGCCCCTTTTCAATCTATGCCAGTCTGTTTTATCAACTTTGGTGTAGGTTTAAGCTCGACAGGCAGTAATGTGATTTGAGACAGTTCGTGTGCGTCCGGTAAGGCCTTTTTTCAGAAGTTTATTGATTTCATTTTAGGAAACAGATACCCGTTACCCCGTTTTTTTAGCTGTTGTATCTACTGAATAACGGAAGATGGACTGCAACACCTCAATGATATATGGATTTCTAGCTCAACTATGCAGTCGACCTTGTCATCATGCCCGCATTAAGCACCACCGAAACAGTCGCATCCAAATGTGCCCGATGATCGGCAATGCCAGGAAGGCTCTCTTTCAGCTAGTGGTACTTTTTATCACGGAATCATTCTTTGCACCAAGGCCGGGGCCAAATTGTTTGTTATTCACTCATTACTGTCTTGGGTATAGGGGACATTGCCTTCATGGATCAAATATGTTCAGCAGATTCAATTACAGTCGCCGGTATTTGCGGGTCATTCCCATTGCAAAGGAGCGCGACCGCCAGTTTGATCCTGTTCACAATCGCTGCTCAGGAATGAGGTAACTTTGTGTGGTCCCAATAGCGCAGACTGTAGTGCTTCGGGCATTACTTTTGCAACTAGTCTGACGAGTTTTAGGTGACTTTCGAGCTGACCAAGGACATCATGCGTCGCGCACCACTCAGAGTTCGGTACTCGAGTAGTTGATAGTATTCGACTTACTAGGCTGAATAGTAGACTTGGCCAGATGAAGTCAGTAAGCTTTTGTTTGACGTTCTAGGATGCATTTTGGCCATCCATTATTGGTGATAACGCAACCTATATAGACCAGTTTTCGGAAACCAACACAACCACAGAATGTCAGCAAAAATACATTTTTCACGAATAATGCCGGATACAAGCTGACTGTACCCATAAATAAATGTCCGGTTGTCTTGCCAATACCGTGGTACCTTTAGCCGCACCTAAGACCGAATAATCGCCCTTATATCCTCTCTAGGTGTGGGCGCCCTGACAGTATCCCAGCCCTCGTACAACCATGACATTTACATATAACAATACTCTCATGCCAAATCGGCCGTCGCGTGGTGCCATCAGTCGGGTCGCCTTACTCGCTGCCTACTTCAGGGCGGGTAAGCGAAAACATGTTACTGCTGACGCCTCCCTTCTTACACTTTCACGTTTTCCGTCTTCCAACCTCCCCCGCCCAAATTTAAGTACTTCCTCCGCAGGTCCCAGCTCTAGGATTGGCCGTTTTGTTCGCCGTGCATCACACTCAGCTGCAGCTTCTGTACGTCCTTACCCTTAACACTTAGAAGTATGTTTTCAAACCCCGAAGGCCTGTCTGTTTCGCCACCTTCAGTGTTCGCACACTGAACCAAGCAGGTCTTGCTCGTACGCTGGATCCCCTCTACATCGATGCATGTTGCCTGCCAGAAACAAGGGCGCATGACGCGAGTACTGTGAGCGAACTGACTGCCCCCTCGCTTTTTTAGGTTACGGCTGCGCACCTCTGGTGATGCAGAGGCCGCTGCAGCTGGATATGCTGGGGTGGGTATCGTATTGAGTGAATGAGCGAAAGCGTCTCTGTTTGATTGGGTACCCGTTTGATAGTCGCCTCTGTGTGGTTCGTTTAGCAACACCTGTCAGAGAATCTAGAGGAAGTGAGATTCATCCCACCTTGTTTATTGTGTCTGCTTACGCCCCAACTGACTGTAGCTCTGAATCTGCCAAGGACAGTTTCTATGACGCTCTAGGTGCCCTTCTACAGCAGGCTAAAAGCTCAGATATCGTTGTAATTGCTGGTGATATGGACGCCCAGGTAGGTAGACTAAGCGCTGTTGAGGCCCACTTGGGTGGTCGTCTTGGTTTGGACACTAGACGCACGGACAACCGAGATCGCTCATTTCAGATGTGTGCAGTACGAATATCCGGAGAAGCGGAAGTCGCTTGACAACGTGGTGACCACCAACAAGCTAGCGCCGAATCCAAATAGACCACATCGCCGTCAGTTATCGGTGGTGAGGGTCGATCACCCCCTGCCGCTTTTTTTGGAGCACCAGTGTGGACTCCGACTATGCACTTGTACGCTGCTGATTTTCATTGCGCTTTTCAGGTGTACGGAGAACGCGCACATCTCGCTTATTCGTTGAAATAGTGGACTCAGAATTCAAACGAAGCTATCAGAGCCAGCTGCTCGGATGCCTTCCGGACGGTACGGTGTCGGATATAAACGGCCACTGGGGAAATATATCCAAAGTGCTACTCAAAGCCGGAATGTCTGTTTGCAGTACCACCCAGCCAATTCATCTAACCATTGGGTCTCTGATAGGACCGTGACTTATCTGGAGACCCGGCGACAGATTCCACCTGGCCGCCATGACAACTCCACCCGGCGCATCGTCCGACGCCAAGTCGAACTGAGTGTCCGTGCGGACTGAGAAGCTTGGTGGACCCGAAAGGCCGAAGAAATGGAAGATACAAAGAATGCTGGAAACGTCCGAAAGCTGTTCTATTTGGTTCGTTCCACTGGTCCTCGGAAACCTCTTGTCAGCGAAGTAATCAGGGACCCAAATCGCTCCCTGATATGCAACAAAGTAGGACGTCTGGACCGCTAGACACGTTACTTCGAACAACAATTCAGCTGGCCACCTGCTACCTCCAGTCCAGAATCCTGGCCTTCATCAGAAAGATGGACCGCAAATATGGTGCCGCCTTCAGTCTCATAAGGGTCCGAATGTATTTCTTTACTCAGGCGTCATCGTGCTGCTGGTCCTGACAACCTACCACCTGCTCTTTTCAAGGATGGTATTAAATTTCTCAGCCGGTGCCTGTCTAACCTATTTGGGTTTATCTGGGAGAAGGAGACTGTCCCAAACTACTGGGGTGAATCGATAGTGGTGCCAATTTTCAAAATGGGTACTCGCAGTGAATGTAGTAACCACAGAGGTGTTAGTTTGACGCCTGTTGTGACAAGGCTTCTGGCGTCACTGATTCTTCGTCGTCTTACGGTGGCACGCAAAGCCTTGACGCGTGAGAATCAAGCGGGATTTCGACCGGGTAGAGGCTGCGTTGACCACATCTTCACACTCCGTCAGGTGTTAGAGCAACGCCACATGTAAAGACGACCCACAATCCTGGAATTTTTTTAATTTCAAAGGTGCGTTTGATTCTGTTGATCGATCAGTGCTGTTAACTGCACTAGCTCAACAGGGTATACCCCAGAAGCTTGTGAACATAATCCGATCCCCATATTCACATGCTTCTGGGCGGGTGAGAGTGTATGGTAAGCTCTCCAAAAGCTTTCCTACAAAAGGTGGTGTCAGACAAGGATGTACACTCTCCCCATTCTTGTTCAACTTCGTCATTGATGAAATAATCGGGCGAACACTTGGCGGTCTTAAAAAACCGGGCGTTCAAATTGTTGCTGGCGAGAGCCTTGTCGATCTGGATTACGTAGATGACATCTCCCTCGTCTTTGAAGACCAAAGCGAAGCACAAACCTTGTTGAATAAACTGGCCACCACCATACCATCTTTTGGCATGTGCCTTGCACCTTCAAAGTGCAAAGTCCTGCTTCAGAACGTGCCATCTGCGAACATATCCCTTACTATTCAAGGGAAATCACTGGAGATTGTGGAAAACTTTACATACCTCGGTAGTTGTGTTAGCTCTGATGGAAGTGTGTCTGATGAAGTCAGTGCAAGAATCTCAAAGGCTCGAATCGCGTTTGCTAATTTGCGTCACTTGTGGCGTCAAAAAGGTATCTCACTAGATCTTAAATTGTGATCAATAATAGATGTCGAGACTCCTGTTGTGAAGGTGCTTGTTAAAATGAGACCTGATTTGGAATGGAACTTTGAGCACGCAGCACAGTTGCCATCGCTCCATGAGAGGCTAATTACGACACACTGAAAAAGCCATTCCTGAGGAACTTTTAACTGTATGCCTAGATGTAACACACTAGTTGAACCAGTTAGATTTGTTAATACTCAGTGTGTGTTCCGTTTTGACTGGAGATAAGCAATGTAAACAAAATGAAATATTGTTTCTCGTGGTGCAAGTGTGCGGATCTTAATTCTTGGATTACAATGACGGGAAAAACGCGACGATTGTAAATATTGTTTCGCACCATTTCGTTAAATTCTCATGAAATATTGGACATATTCCATATTTCCTGGTATTGGTGACCTGATTGCGACGTTTCAGACCGAAATCTGACACTTGAATCTGTTTGTGTGGGCTTTCAAAATGCGTTTACGCTTACAATTTATGCCGTACGGTGTTCAGGGACTGCTGACCAATTCGCGAACTATCGTTGTCGAGGCAATGTAGTCCCAGGCGAATTTGCGCATGGCCTTCCCAATCAGCCTTCCGGCAAGACAAGTAGGGAGCGAGCCGGAAAAGTCGGGTCACGCAACCCCCATCAGATCCCAGAGGATGACTTTACTGACACGGCTAGTGCCCATCGGGGCCGGCCTGGCCTCGGCTACGCGTCGTCGGCCCAAAGCGGCCGACCAACCAGAGGGAAGCCCGCAACTGCGGGCCGCACTCACTGCGCATGGCCCGGGGAGTCTTTCCGGAGAGTACGAGCGACTGGCGCCCTGAGAAACTCCGACACCAACACCGCGACCCGACACTCACAACTCTCTGATTAGTCTATATGGACCATTATTACGCACATGCGCAGAAAAACTCTAATTTGCAAATGTTTTTTAAATCTATCAGCAGTGGCTTCGGATGGTGTTTTCGGATAAAATTACAAAATTTCAAGCAATCATTAGTCTCGTTAAACTACGCTTTTCTCAGCCTACACATTTTTCTCTCATGACTTTTATATAAGTAGTATATGCTAATTTGGAAATTTTTGTCAACCCTTGGCCGTTGTGCAGCGTGATTTACGGTGTTTTGAGTCATAGGAACCGAGGTGAGTGAATGGGCCATGTAGGATATCAGCTAAAACAAGTTAGTTAGTTGCTTCTCACTCTCAGCTTATGTTCAATGCGCACGGTCAGCCGCTTGTATTAGGTGGAGGTGGGTCGCCGTCTTGTAACTGTACTCCAACCAACATCTGGCTATGCACTTCACTTGACATCCTCACTCAAGATCTGCCTGAACCGTGTTGGGCCAGGCAACATGGGCTGTCAGACTCTTTTATGGTCACTCATTTACTGACATCTGGGTGGTCATAGGCTTATCATGAAGATTTGTAATTTTGCATAAACCGAGTTCTGGTGCATCAATTTCTCTGTTTCTTACTTATCAGTTAGTCACCATAACCAAACTACGCCCGTCGGTGCCACATTGCTAGCCACTTGTAGCCAGGTAACTCAAAGATACCAGTCTTAAAAAATACATACATGCAGCTTATGATTGAGGTGACTTATCATAGCCGTACCTCTGACACCTTTTGTTCATGAGTCTGTGAGTGACCTCGCCTCTTCCGTCCGTTTCAGTATTTTTGACTGGCCCAGCACGATATCTTCTAAACTGGTGATCATTGGTATTGCTAACGCCCTGGATCTTCCCGAACGTCTTTTACCACGCCTCAAGGGAAAAGCCCATCATCCGGTACACCTAGCATTCCCTCCGTACAGTCGCACTGAACTGACAGACATTGTCAGTGCACGCCTGTCGGTATCACAACCGGGTGCGACTGAATCTCAGATAGATCCTCTGGCTATTCAGCTGTGCGCACGAAAGGTTAGTTACTCTGGTTTGGCTTTATTAATAAGTTCACAATTTCACATGTCTTATCACTGCAGGTACACATGAACACAGCGGAGCACTTGCATTTCTTTGACGGACTCTAAAACGCGTTAGAGAAAAAATATTTGCCCGTTTCTTTAACACTCGTATACTTGAGTACTCAGCAGACACCCGCACTGGATGAAGCAGTTGAGCTTCTATACACCTCCGATTTATCCAAAGGCACAATCAGTTTCCTTCAGAACGTGTTTCCAGCTGAGTAGATTAATTCAGACACAGATTGATTAAGGACTTACCCCTTCTTAGGTGAATTTCTCGTCCTTTGTCTTGTGAGCTTCCCTATTTAATTCTACTGTCGGCAATTCATGACCTGTTGTGTTTCGTAGCAGCATTGTGCGCTAGAATCCATTGCTTTTCGAAAAGATATTGTTTTTCAACAAATCGCCCTTAATAGAACTGCCGCTCCTCGTTTTTGCCACAGTACATGATATTGGATTAAATCGATCCTGGTTATCATCGTGCGCAATCATGATACGCCTTTTCACTTCAGGTCTTTGAATTCGGCGTGCGGAATCATATAGTTATTGCGAGTTATCGCAGTGGTTGTAAGCATTCCTGGCGCTGCCTACCCGAAATATCTGATAGACATACCCTTAATTGCCTCCAGGAGGGCGGTCAGTTTTTACGTTGGACAACATGCATGAAATCTGATAATATCACTTGAAATTTTCATTGCGAGTTTGCTAAACTAAACTAAACATGGTTGACCTTCATCTCAGCTGCGGTGAAAGACATACACCACCTTCCAACCTCTAAAGGAAGGAATTTGGGTGTGTAGTTCTTTTTCTTAAGCACGAGTTCTTCAAATCATCTTTTATATGTTTCGAGGGCAGGTTCAGAGAAGTGTTGTGGTCATAATAAACGAGAGATTCAGCTGGGTTTCAGTTGAGTCTCCCGTCAAAACCGATGTGGTATGCAAATGAGTGTATTTCGTTAATTTCGTGCAATTTGGATTTAAGTGGAATATAGGGTTAACGGAAACTTGGAGACTGCACCTACCTGATGGGCTGTCAAAGAGTTTTCAGCAACTTTACGGGTAGTGTATCACATCTGTAAGTGTTGTGGTTCTTTATGTTGTGGTCACGAACTGAGCAGAAGCCTCATCGGTGACGACAGTCATTAGAACGGAAAATCTTGATAGCTCCTGTAGGGTGTTTGGAAGGCAGAAGAAGTGTCAAGGGAGTGTTAGATGTGTATCGTAATCCTTGTACTGAAAAGTCAGGTCTAAACATGCGAACGATCATAGTATCTAGTCACCATCGCTCCTCACCTACCGATGTGTGCCGTTCCAGGCAGTCTCACCAACTCTCACGTGTACCACAATCGTAAAAATCAAGCCAGGGTTCATCCCTGTCCCTGTGGGTGTGTTGATCACATACCTATCTCGCTGCACCCACTCGAACACTTCGCATGTACAGGTGGCCAACAGTTTTCTAAATAGGTTAAAAATCAGCCTTCGTTTCAGTTGATCACCCAGCCTTGTCGGACTCTCTTTAAAGGGGTTCCTAATGCTTCGATTACATTTCCTCATTCCTTCTGACACCCGTGGGAGCGTGAAAGTTTGCGGTCACTGTTCTCCTGAGTTCATCACCACAAGCGTTTTTCAGGATGGCTGATTATTCCCTTTCCTTGCAACTTCGTAATGGACTCAACCATATGTGTCTACTTTCCTAGGGACCCTGGTTATGCTAATTATGCCGCACCATTCAGATCAGATTCTGTACAGGTATAAAATACACTAAAAATATCATTGCCTTGCGAAGGGTTAAACGCCTTACATCTTCAGAGTACAAGATTGAGTCTGCACGCTACTAAAATTGGTCGGGTTATCAGAAGAACCGGAGACAATAGGCTGTGTTATGTATCTGAGTAGCTGCTTTACGTTGAAGGGTAACATTCTGACCTGGTCGCCTCTGGTGTCGATATGACATTAGCTCATCGGTGAGAGGTAGAGTCTGAAACATTACATTGTCTGGAATTGCTTTGCGGTTGTTTAGCGAGATAAATCAGAATCTTTTACTATCAATACAGTCGAAGAACCGCATATGCATCATCCTTTTGGTACTGACGAAGTGCGGTCAGTGGTTTTAGGCAACAAGTCAACTGTCTGCCCATTCGATGAATTGATCAAGTGTTACCAATAATGTTGGCGCGATCTCTTTCCCCGTTTTTTTGAAGAAGGTTTTAATCGAAAAATACTACAGGGTGGACAACGCATGACCTAGGGACAAATAATGATAACACAAAGATCTTCGACTGCACTGGTTATATGTGAGGTTGGGTTTAATGGTTGAAGACACTCACCTATATGGCCAGTAGGGTTTTCAACTCTATTCTCTCCCCATGACTCACAAAGTGACCACTCTGTTGTTTCGTTGTCTGCGATCGCGATCGCTCTCCATCCCTCACTATCCACTGCCGCCACCCGGATCGTCGTACACACGCACATGCTTCGTTGTTGTCAAACTGAACTAAGCGAATTTCAATATTCCTGATAGGAATTTGGGCACCTTGAGTCGCTAACCAGCAGTGATTAATGCGCATGTTTTCCACAGGGTATTTCACTTCAGAAACCAGTCAGGTGACATAAACTGCACGGTTGGAGGGTGAGTGACGCTATTCCCCTTCCGGGTACAAGTGATGGGGAATTTTTGTGAGTTGCTTCTCGCTGAAGATTTCAAACAGCGATGAAATAGCTGGACGATGTGCCTCAGCTTTTCATAATCACCCGTAAAAACTGCCTACTCGCCGTACAGTGGTTATAGCCGCTACAGTTTTGTCCGCCGATGATTTGGGGAGTAGGGGTAGATAGCTACGGAGTGGAAGCAGTACCTGATATAATTGAGGGGTAAATAAGGTGGTGTCAGTGGACTTCTCATTGAAGAGATCGGGAGGGGAGCAATGCTCGAATACATGAGCGCCATGGAAGGTGTGACTGAGTCGGAATGTATCTAACCATTGATGTTTACCTTCTCGGGGTCCCCATTCAGGGAGACGGCAATGACCAGCGTAATTGAGTTGGCCAGTAATGGCTTCCATAATACGTTGTCAGACCATTAGTTTACCTCCTGTGGCTAGTTTCCACCCTCCGCATGGTTGTGCGAAGAGTACTATCCGAGAAATTCGGTTGACTGGCATTTGGAGCACATGACTGCACCAGTGCGATTTATGGAATGTGATCAGCTCATCTATCGTGGATGAGTTTTTTTTTCCAAAAATTACTCGACATACTTCAGCATTGCTGATATGGCGTTCCCACTAGACTCGGGTAATTCTTCAAAGACATCGATGGTCAAACCCGGAAATTTTTTTCACATCCTCAGCGCACAGCGACCAGGTAACTGACCCGTATGATAACATGAAGCTCACCGCAGCATTACAAACGCGATCCTTGACAGATAAGCTGATGTCACGCCTACGCCACAGATGATGCGGGTTCGCGAAAGCCGGTGTGGCCTTCCCAATCCGCGTGGAAATATCGTCCTTGGCTGAACCACTGGGACTGATACAGCCGCTCAGCTGTCTGCTACCATGATCACCTCATCTGCAAGCATTAGTTTAGGGTTCGATCCCACCCAGTCTTGCAGCAGCACTTTTTAGGTGTGAGACGCGTGACAAACCGAGACAGAATTATTTAGATTATCTAATATTGTTTCAATTACCACAGCATCATATCCAAGAGGAACTATATCAGTGAGCAGACGCTCCGGAGGCACTTCGACCCTGCAGGCATTAGAAACTGGTAATGAGTCTTCCATAATCGCGTCAATTACTAAGTTAAAGAAGCCAGGTGAAAGAGAACA
This sequence comes from Opisthorchis viverrini, assembly GCF_000715545.1. Taxonomy (NCBI): domain Eukaryota; kingdom Metazoa; phylum Platyhelminthes; class Trematoda; order Opisthorchiida; family Opisthorchiidae; genus Opisthorchis; species Opisthorchis viverrini. Next base: position 1,981,735 of record NW_008751670.1, read on the forward strand.
TCGTTGCCTGACACCATTTGATGTAGTGAACTTAAGCGGGAGCTTCACGTAGACCTTCAACTTTTCAGAGTGCATTGAGTTCGTTTTTCAGAATGGAATTAATACTTGTAACGTGGAGTCATTTAGAGTTATCGGTACGAAAAAACCACACTGATCACGCTGGATGCCAGTTGAGAAGAAATTGTGATTCATCACCTCGCACCGCATTGCCGATCAAATGCTCCCGTCGGATAACTGACAGCAATGGCAGCATGGTACATTATCGCAGAACTATGCGTTGAGCCCCTGTAGACACGCAGGAACTAATTTGAGGTCTGAATAGGCTAATTCTCAGAGAAGATGGTTTTCGGATTTGGACGATACTTTCCTTCCCAGGAAGGAATTCTCAGGGGAGATTATTTCAAGTTGTTTCCTTCAGGTGTAGGTTAACTTTGTGTAACGCCGATTAGTCCGAGTAAAATTGTTAAAAAATGTGCTTAGTTCTAATGTGACACTGATGTTTGAGACATGTCCAAACTCTAACCAAGATTATCTGACTTCATCGGCCAACACTGATCAGAAACCACATGTTATAGAATTTCCAGCGGATTCTAGGTAGAGTTCCGTAGGCCTCATCCTGAAGGGTGGTTCACTCTAAATGCGCCCATACATTTTGATTTATCTCCTCCACACCCATCTAACTGTTATACTAATAAAGTGCCAGCATGTACTTATGTAGTGCTGTCAATGTTGATAACGTCTTTCAGCTTTAACAATTCGGTGCGTAGCTGCCATGTTACCCAAAAGAAGCAAGAGGGCTGAGATACTACCAGAATGCCCAAGCCTAGGCAGGAGCAGTCGAGATTCCGAAGTTGGGTTCGAATCACAGACCTGTCAAGTAGTGCTTCGTCTTAACTACTGATCTGTCTCGAATTCTAGTGATGATGGCAACCCTCCTACCGGTTAGTGTGCTTGCACTGTTCTCCGTTCGGCGGGATAGACTGTGACTCTGAATGCTCAGTATCTGACCAAGTCATTGTAGCTTTGTAGTTCTGTGTTTCACAGCTCTTTGGATCAGTTCAACGGGAATCTCACAAGGCTGGACGGCTTGATTCTACGAGTGGAACTTTGCAGATGGATAGGGGCAGAAATTGATAGCTTATTCTGTGATGTCAT
>NW_008751670.1:1983804-1992797 GCF_000715545.1 Opisthorchis viverrini
ATATATATATATAAATATATAGTTGTGATAATTGCCGTTCACACCTTAGTTTCACTGAAATTGACCATTGCATACTTCACTCGATCTATGTTTTCTCAGATTTCTGCATCAACGGGTGACGTTCGGACAGCCTTGAACATTTGTCGCAGGGCGATTGATCTAGCCGTCCAGGAATCACGCGCCTGTACTCCCGGTTCGGTCGCTGCTAACACAACAACTACACCAAATTGTCAAACGCCCACACTCAGGCATATCAGTTTGGCGCTTCAGGAATCCAAGGTGGTCTTATTTATTTAAATTTGTTACCCTTAGTTCACTTAAACAGGTGCTGTTACTCTTTCCAGTGTTATTCTCGTCATAGATGCACCCGGATTGCATCTAGTTATCCTGACCACTCATCGCACATTTTAAATACTGACGCGTTTCAACCAACTTTCTGGCTACCTTACTTTGTAAACCCGTCCCATATGACCCTAAAATTTGCATGCAGCTATCTTTCACCAGTCGGTTAAACGACCGTGTCTGGATGTGTCCACACAGCCATTGCAGTCAGGTGGATTTGGTCGGAATAGTGAGCTGCACGATCTAGGTATACTCCCTCCGTTGAGCCAACCAATGACTAGATCTCAGATAAGCTGTCCGCAACTGATTCTTTGCAATCCGATTGAGCTACTGTTGGTCAGTGGATGTTTTAGTAGGAGCCAATCAACCTTAGATGACCATTTCCCATGGCAATTTGAAGGTGTAAAACCTAGCTGCTTTTGGGAGACAGTTATTCCTCCAAGAGCAATCGCTCTCGTGAATTCGAAAATTCCTCTGTCTTGAGGATGGCCAAATTGCTTTCTTACGGTCCGCATTACTGATGGTTGAAGTGATTTCTTGGTTCAGTCCATACAAAACCTTTCTCAGGAACCTGGGCTGATTATAAACAGACAATTGGTTGCTAATTTTTCTGCGACCGTCCCGGTTAGCTAAAGTTTGGCGTTAGGTGGTTTTCGGATTAAGTGCTGGATTATAGTGGACACCTAGCATGCTATGGTTCACATAATGCCACTGCCAAAACCGAAATTTGCCGTATTAGCTATAAGTGATACAGAATTCGTTTGGCTCGATGTTCCTGGAGAACAATACACATCTAATGGTGACTCAGATCACCCATGTTCTCTTCGTCCCTTTGGCATCCTCATAAGCCTGAATTAGTTTACTAGATTCAGACTTGTAAATCATTAGCCCCAAAGCCTGGTAAAGACGTAAGGCATGAGGCTAGCCAAAATCCCATAATTCCTCTCGTGGCTTTGGATTCGTGTCCGCGTCACTTCACGTTAGCTAAGTGTTTGTCTCCATACTTTGGCGAAGTCCATTCGCCCGATGTTTTCACCACTCGCTCATTGGTGCAGACATTATGATTGTTTTATCTTTACATTTTCTCGGTGATTCTTCAATATCCCCGTGTGTTTGTTCAGTTCAACTAAACAGGAATTTGTTGTCTATGAGGCCACATTGACAAGAGTTCAAGGGATCCAGTGGCTAGTTGTTGTTATGCATCTTAACGCGATCTTGAAGTCTTGTGAAGCATGATGCTTACTTTGCATGGATCAGTTGATGAATTGCAAGGACATAATCATGGGGCAAGTGGCATGGTTAGGATATCCGCTAAAAGCACTGACCACCATGTGTGGTGTAATTCGCTTTCCGTGGGCCCTTCTTTGGTTTGGCTGCCGGATTACGATACTTTTCTCCCGTCAGGTCACATTTCTGTATTCGTCTTTTTTCTCAGGGTTACGACACCTCATTACGACCGGCTGCTGCCACCCCACATGCGGAATCCGTCAACAACCAAACGGACATTCCACTACATCACAAACTGGTTATCGCCAGTGCCTACCTCATCCGCAAACAAAGGAATCAGCGGGAGATATCTTTCGGTCAACTTTGTGAAACATACTCATACATTTGTACGAGTCGGCAACTCACCCGACTTGAAGAATCAGAGTTGGCCGCGGTTTGTGTTCTTTTGGACGCACGTGGTCTCATACACTTCACTGCTGGGAAGGCAGCTCCTGCCACAAACCTTGGCACGCCGGCGCGATTTCGACGAGTTCGACTGAGGCTGGACGATCGGGGAGTTGAGCAGATTTTATCAGATAACATCCTCTTTTCCGCAATTCTGCATTTAACTTTGTCTAACTGACCATTTTAAGGTGACTAATTATGGATCTTTGCATTTCTTGCACTTGCTACCTTATGACTGGACTTCTCGACGATCAGTCGTTATCTCCACAGCAAGTTCTGTCAAACTTTCAAGGTTATCCAGCTATTTCTCTACTCATTTACTGCAAGGTTACCTCAGCAAAATTGAACCTGGTGCTCCTTTCGATTAATCCTACTTGGTGTCCGTTATTTTTATGTACTATGTAATGTGTTTTTCATAGTAGAAACCGGAGTTATTTCCTGTCAGGATCAAGAGAAATCAGTAGGTCGTTATTTGTTTTCGTGATACTATAAACGAACAAGAGTATTTTCATTGTTGCCCCATCCTGGGTTATTCTTTACAAGGCCAGATGTGAATAGTACGCCCTACCATATTCAGCCTTCTCTGTTGTGGACTGGAGCTGTTTTTAATCCCTGTTTCGATTAAATTTTATGGACCATTTGTCCTAGAGTTTTCAATGTTTGCTTCTGGGATGATCTGCTTGCCACCTGCTGTTGGGTGGTGCTATAGAGCTGTCTTGGTATGTTTGATCCCATCTACAGACCTCGGACACACCGTTTAGTTCTTTCCCTTATGTGGTTTTTTTAATCGAATTAACATAATTGTAGGACACCGTCCTCAGTTTTTTGTTTAGGCGCTGACGTCTGCTTATTCGCATACTGTCCAGCACGCTGTTAGGCCAAACCGTACAGATTTGGAACGCTTGTTTTTCGGAACTCCTGTCTTTACTCGTGAGTAACTTAGAATCTCTAATTAGAATGGCCGGTTATTTTCGATACGTCGCAATAGAGTCACACAAAGGACAAAGTGAAGTTATCGATAGCTGGACTTGATAGTTGCCGTTTTCCGATTCATTTTCGTGCAGATTTGATGTGATACTGAAATATTTTCCTTTTTTTTCGGTTCACGTAACTGTTTCGCGCTCGATATGGTGCGCTGGTTCAAGTGTTTAGAGCTTGATTATCCGTCTGGTTCATTTAGCTCTTGACCCACTGTAGCACCCACAGCAGCGCATTCTCAACGGAACTAAGTACATTGCTTTCTCGTTTTTAATCAAGGTGACAGGCTCATTCAGATCCGTTGCAGCCTCACCGGAGTAATTCAAACACAGGCCGGACGGTTTTGTGGCTGCCACGAGTTTTCACCTTCACCCGTTGTTCAGAAAATCGCGTAAAGCGAATACGGCAAGCCCTCTTCCCATGTGCAACCACTCCAAGTAGGGATCACTCTCCTGGGAATTCGAAAAGGGCGTTTTCCGTCAGTCACGCTATGGTTCACATTCCTCTAGAGTGAGACCACAGAGGTCGAATATATTTCAAGCTCATAGCGTGCTCATTCACGAGGATTCACTTCTGCACCATGCTCATGGAAGACTTGTCTGACGTGCTTTCCACATTGTATTGATACACAATGTCGGTTCTTATATGCAACCAATTTCCTGTCATCCATACTGAGGGTAGATTAAAATTCGGCACCTGGAACTTGGTACACTTCAAAAATCGAGCAACTGATGGACTAACCTCAGCACTCCAGAACTACAGATTCCTGATTTATAAACCATTCTATTAACTAGGTAATCTGCTGGCGACCCTCAAGCCCACTTTTCCTTTCAGCACACTGTCTCATACCATCGCTAACTTAGCTGCCCACATTGAGTGCTGAACCATGCACAGTCAGGATCACGCGGTCCCCATCCTGGAAGGCGAGTATCACCGACAGCACCCAAGCGTTTCGTGATCTCCTTCATACTCCTCTGCCAAGTCAAGGGTTAGCCACTTCTTACTTTGGCTGGTTGGAGACACTACAAGATATGGCTGCCAACCGATGTCAGTGGCGTTCTTGTTGTCAGTTTCTATCCAGATTGCCTTAGTGAATGTCTGGAGGTGTAGGCACCTTGGAATGATTGTGGTAAGCTAGCGCTAAGTCTCTTGCCTGTTCACCTTTACTCTTTTCTTTACACTAAGGCTTAAATCATGGTTGTAGGGTAGTGAAGCATCGGTGTTGAACACTGATGTCATGCTGTCGATGGTGATGAGTGCTGAACAGAAGAAATGATAGAATTGAGGGAGAAAGGGCTAACGAATGGGACAAGTGAGAAAGGCATGCATAGGCTTGGTTGACTAACAACAGATTAAGACATAACCTACACTAGCCCGAATGGGTACTTCACTTTGATTCGAACTGACTAACTTTCAGCTAGCTGCTCTCACGTTTAAGGTAGGCTGTTTTGGAACATACAAACTAACTGGCAGACACTTATTTCCCAGCTAAACAGTACTTCTTTGGTCATTGGGAAAACAAAGTATATTCAACCAATTCCGTAGTTAATAAGATCTCTTGTGGATCACGAACCATCATCCTCATCTGTCTGTCCAACAAAGACGTTATCAAATACTTGTCTTCCTTGCGTTCGATATCTACGACACGTGTGCATCAGATCGTACTCGATAGTGAGCAGTATGTTCCTCTTGTCACTTCGGGTCTGATCATCATCAAACCAATAGAGTTCCGAAAACTGCTCTGCATTTGGCCGGTCCTCTGGAGCAAGAGCCAACGAGTCACGCAGTTGTTTCTGTACTGAGTCGCTGAATGTACTGATCATCGGATTTTTCAACTGTCCTCCGGTCTGATCGATTATGCTCAATACTTCCTCCAAGGAACCCACCGGGTACGGCGGCTTCCCTGTTAGAGCGATGTGAGCAATACAGCCCACACCCCATACGTCCATGGCTTTGGTTGGTTGCATCAGCTCATCCTCCATCTGGTCCTCGTTGCTTTCCACGTATCCTTTTCCCGATGTTTTGCGCTCTTCCCGCATTGAAACAAAACTTCTGATGTACTCCGGTGCCCAACTGTCTATTACCAAGGGTGGATTAGCTGTGATGTAGGCGAGTTCCTTTCGGATGCTTAGGTCGGGCATAATTGTGACGGATTGTGGAGACATTGCTTGAAACAAAATATGAGTAGGTGTCAAGTTTCCGTGCACAAAGTTTTGTGAATGCAAATAACGTAAAACCTGATAAATATACTGAATAATTAAACATAAATCACGGACTCGAAGTTGGGGTTGTTGTAGCATCCAGTTGAATAGGTCACCAAACATGCACATTTCCGTGACAACCACAATCCGTTTCGGTTCTACCACAAATTCAATCAGTTTTAGCAGAGAATTGTGCGATAAAGTACGAATTCTTGCAGTTTGTTGACGAACTTTCCTTGAATATCGCCGTTGCAACCACCGGATCGGAAATGGTGCGTGTGTGAAGAAGCGGTACTCCACTTTTTTCACTGCGACTGCAGCTCCGGTCGTCAAGTCTCGGGCAGCGATGATAGAACTGAATCCGTCATAATATAATTCGCGATAAATAAGCAACTTTTCCTCATCGAATGCGGGAGCTGCCAAGGTGATTGGTGCAGGTGGGGTTGTGTCCTGTGTCTCACTAAGTGGCTGCATTTCGCAAATTAATGTTTACTAGTGCGAACGGAGCAATGGGCATGGTGTGCTTCATTTCAGCTCAAGTATTGCGATGGAAACAAATGGATATTTTCACTAATTGGTTTCACCTCCAACGGACAATCCACCAGTCACGCACCTACCTGGTGTTGGGCTGTTTCGCTTCTGAATTTACTACGGTTGTGGGCACGTGGCGATCAATCCAGGGTGTGGGTGGGGCGCCAGTTTAAATGTACATGGTCAGTAATTTGCTTGGAAGATGATTGATCCAGGTGAAGAACCGAAACAGGTGGTTCCAGTAACTTGTTGTAAATATGCAGTCTCTGTTCTTCGGCGTTTTCAATGTCCAAACAAGTGAAAAGGGAGGATTATGTTGTCCGTGTTCGAATAAGCCCTCATACGTCATCCTATGCCACTTAAGACTACAACCAATCCCGCCAGTGTTTTAGAAAATCGACGCTTCAGCCTCCACCACCGTTTTCATTAACTTTCTTATACCCAAGTAGGCCTAGTGCCTCGCGCCCCTTCCACGCTAGAAACCATTGTAGTGTTTCTGAACAAGGACCCCCTCACAGGTTCAAATGGCCTCAGCTGGAAGCGGTAAGGGAATCACCTTAACGGTCTTTTCAATAAAACCGTATGCATACCATATTTTTTATAGTACAATGAAGCACTGTCGTTAGTACAGTGGTTTGATAGCCTTCCGTTTTAAAGCGCACAAAACAAGGAACATCACGGCTTTGATCCATGAAAAGCCTTGTCAGAACAAAAACGTGGGACCCTGTCATTTGAAAGGTCACTGTTTTACGGCCACTACCTAAAGCCGCACTTCCAACCCGCCTTCAAGGTCAAGTATGTAAATAATTTATTGTATTGGGGCTATATTAATGCGACACTGTTTGGCCGTGTACCAGTTCCGTAAACTCTCTCAAGTCATTTCATTTCAAAAAAATGCCAGAACACATCCAAGCACGAAAAGTGTATGTGCAGACAACGACGCGTCGCTAAGGTTACTACGTTCCGGACAGCAGGTGCGTGGACGGAGTTGTCCAAACACGACTTAACAGTATGCGACCAGCGGAGCGTGCTTGAAAATGTTCACAGCAGGGAAGTCGTCATTAGCTGGACAAGAACAAGCAAAGCGCGTGGCCGTATTTGGCCATTCACTCATCCTAGGTATTTACGAGCTAGCTCTGTATATTTTGACCTGACTTGACGGTACAGTCGTGTTCCTGGTTTTCTGTCTTCTTATCGCGTAGTCTGGCAGGCCCAATTCGTGCGTAACCAATAAACGGACCAACGACACAACTGAAAACCTCTATCTTCCTAGAGGGCTTGAACTCTACGTATCACACTAAGCGTATGTATTTAAGTGCAAACAAATATATGGCGAATGACCAGGCCTGATAACTTTATTTATGAGATGATACAGCTCACTCTTTGTCGCTAGGGTGGTGCGAGATATCTCACTGCTTAGAGCGTGAATTTACCGATCGAAAGGTCCGTAGTTCGAACCTGCCCTCTGCATCTCGACTTTATCTAGGCTTGGGTAACCTGGCCGTATTCAAGCCCCCATGTTTCCTTCGGGTGTCATGGCAGCCAGGCACCGAAATTGTTGCGGCTGAACGATTGCTTGATTGTGCTTTGTCGCTAGGCTGCTTAGCGTACTTTGCTATTCGCAGCACCCTTTCGGATACTGCGTAAAAAAACACGTTTGCGAACTTTTGCTAAATGACATTGGCAGGAGTAGTGCTGTGTAGGAGTATTTGCTCTACGTGCTGCGCTCCGTAAACTGTATCTTTGATTCGTGTTAGAGGCAGAGGGATTAGTTCCGCGTATAGAAACGCTCGTCATGGAATGTTCCAAACTGCCTACTAATTTTCCCACTTGAAAGCTCTTACCACATGCAAATGTGGCCTCTACTAAGAGGCGGTCGCATTTGAAAAGAGTCTGGTCGTCGAAAGAACAGCCCTCGTTTTTGTGCGTAGGCCACCTGCAGAAGTATTGTGATCTCAGTTTGGCTTAGGAAACACGTATGTTAAGACACGGGTGTACTGTGTACATACGGTCAAACGGGACGCTTTGAAAAGTTAAGCATACATAATTATAACTTCAGATCTCCAGTCAGCTGACAGCAATTGGACATTTGTCCCACATTACAAAGCCTTGGGCGAATTATCTCTAAATGAGAACATTGATGATCATTTTTATAGCCTAAGAGCACTTCAATTGTCTTCTACCGAAACTGAAAAGGCTTTAGAGAATTGACTTCACATCATTTTTCCAATCTGTGTCATATGCATCAAGAGCTAACATCCAATCTCTTTACAGCTCTACTTAGCAGGAACTTTTAATTCAATATGCCAAGCCCTTTTGATAGTTAACGATATGCTCAGATAAGGTAGCGTGGGACTCTAAGAAAACCAAGGTTTCTTCTTTTGTCAGACAAATCGATCGAAGGTGAATCGTGTTCGATGATAGTCCCCAGAATATCCACTCCTATCACTCATGCTTTGCCTGTTATTTAAGACATGTCCTCTTTGGGGGTTCCTATTTCTAACAAACGAAAAATAAAAGGACCAACTGTTCTTTAGTTTAAGCTGATACCTTGGGAGGAATTAGCACAAACGTTTTTATATGCTTATCCTCTTAGTGAGTGGAATTAATATGGACCACGAGTTAATTAAAACCGGGGGGTGGTCACAAGATTGACCATGGATGGATACCATCGACAAGCTAATTATATGCAGTCAACATCTACCTGTATAGGCTACGTGCTATTCGTAGATGGCGCGACTGCTTACCTGAGAAAGTGCTGATCACTCAAGCATACTCCTCGCTTATGTTTGCGTTTACTTCTGTGGACATTTACCGGCTATTCCACACCATCCGTCAGCTATTGGTTGTCATGTTAATTGGCTCACACGATGCACATCATGTTCACCTTTTTGCTTGTTCATACTCGCGGCATCCATGTGTCAGTTAGCCAACTACACCGGGATTCCCTCAGCGCATACGACAGCGTTGGCACCGGTGAACCGTGAAGTATACCACAGCTAGAATGGTCGGTTGGTGAAATTCACAGCTGTGTGGCCGGCATCGATCAGTTGCCACATGTAAATTGTTACGGCCTCATAAAGGTAAGTCACCTTTTTCTAGATTACTCATAGGGTTGTTGAAAACTATTCGGCACCCCATCTTCGGTTTCGCTTTTCTTCTGTCTCATCAGGTAGACGCAATCCCCGAGTTTCCGTCAACCTCATGTTCTACTTGAACCCAAATTGAACTGTTTTCGAGAACTACACTAATTTGCAAATCAATTTGGTT
>NW_008751670.1:1993165-1997363 GCF_000715545.1 Opisthorchis viverrini
TGATGGTCAGCAACTTTAGGAGTGATGTGTCACGTCCAGACAGCATAGGGCAGCATATTTTCCATGGTGAATTAAATCAAACGATAGCGTTTACCGGATTTCTCTTTCGTTCTTTAACGTTCACAGCATGCTACTGTAATGAGGGATGAATCGGGGATGCAATTCAAATCGCTTACAGAATTCCGACGACCACAGGACAAAGCAGTCGACGAGCGTGCCCATCTGATTGATGGACAGCCCAATTCTGGATATTTTTATTCTCTGACGAGCCTACCGCCCAACCTCGTGACGTCCGTTTGGTTGATTGTGGCCGTCACGCCATGAGCGCTCATACCATGTGTACTTAGAGCAGGCCCCACTACCTGCAATGGATGCGTTCGTGCGAGGACTAGGGACATTCAACTATCACATCACTGGTTGGCTGGATACGCGAGTCGTAGAAGACTCTGGCACGTGGTTTCAGTTTTTGAAAAACGCAACCTTTGCACTACCCCAGTATTCCATTACTGCGCAGCTAAATTACTCGCAGCACAAAATGACGGGGGCGAGAGATTCGGATTAGATTTGCTCGTGATGTTCTCCAAGCAAATCTGCAATGCAGAGTTTGTCTCTGGATTCAGTTAAACCGACTTTCGATATGTCGACCTATTTGCCTTGATAAGTCGGACCAACTTGAGATCGACCCTGGCTGATGTGTACGAAAACCGATTTTCTAGAAAAACCTTGTTAGGCTGGTGTTCAATTGCAAAGTGGATTCAGTATTCATGCTTTGCTAAAGAAACTATTTATTAATTTAACTCATTATATTTAATTATTTTCATTGACTAATGACAAATCGTTCTTTACCAGTTCAGGCACTGCTACACTGAAAGAGTAATCCTCATTGAGCCGGTGAATTTCCCAGATTAAGCGGTAATAGCCAAGTCAGTTTTACCTCATTTTCTCGCACAACATATTAGCAGCTTTTGTCATTGTTGAATTCCAGCCGGGAGAAGCCAGTGGATTATGCACGTTATGTTTACATAAGAATACTATACTTGAGAGACTGTTTTTTTAAAATTCTGTGTTGTGCTATTTTGAACTCGGTTTTTGCTATGAGGTTAATGTCCTATCTATTGCGCATGATTCGCCCGATCTTGCGCTGTCGGAATGACCACTTACTCGAAGTTCAGCCAACTGACACTTCACACCGTTACCGCACGACTCAACAGCTGCCGTCATCAGTTCTTTGCGTGTTCTGACTTGATGACAGCGCGCGTTTAAGTGGATCGTTCAGTTATTCTGTTTAGTCCCACAAACGTGGGAGACTGAGGTCTGTTGTCTATACTTTGACTACCGTTTCTCAATGTTGCTGTGGAATTAATAATACATATCACGATCTTGATATTCGGATTTCATCGGCCACATTTGATTCAAAGCCACGCTAGCGCGACCTCACACCATGTTTGCTGCTGGCTACTTTGCAGTGCCACCTACCTATCGTTTTGTAAAATGTTCATGGGTAGCCTACTGTGACAGCCCCAACTCCGAAACCTGAATATTTCACTTGCTTTTACGATTCATCCAATGCGCACATCGCGTTTACGGACGCGTGGACATGTGGCACACCCGTTCGGTGCATGCATCAGTGCAAGGGAAGCCATGGACGTCGGGTTCTCGAGTTCGTGGGTGTGACAGGTAAGTGCGAATTTCGAGCTCAATCCTTCTGGCCCTTGGACAGGAATGCACCCTGGTGAAACTGAGTCAGAGGGTCAGCAACGCCCAGCCCATCCAATCGCCTCAGGCGTGTAGTATAGACAGACGGTTGAGCTGGGACAGCTGGAATGCTGATTCGGTGGTGAGCCGCACAGACAAGTGAAACGGACTGAAGCTGGCCAACCGGACGATCTAGACCTCACGATGGGCTTCATATGCATTCAGGAGCGATAGGGAACTGCCAGTTTCCTTTATGGCCTCTGCGGATAGGAAAGCTTGCTTTGAAACTGTAAGCGTTAACCAGCAGCATCCACCAAACAGCCTTACCGATAGCAGCTCTGGGGGATTACTAGTTGAACTGTAGCATGCTACCGCCTCAACCTGGTGAAAGCTGGTTAGTTCTCTAGTGGATTGATTTGTGAAAGTCGACGGATAAACAATCCCGGATCAGATTCACCACAACAACACCACAGAGTTAAGAAATTTCCTCCTCCAATCCAACTTGACTATTCGAGATCTGAATGGATGATTTATATGAATCAGTATTCTGAGGAACACTGGTTAAACGTTTTATGTATATCGCAAGTTTATGAATTATACCTAAGATTGCTTCGGAAAGCGGAATTAATAATGACCCCAGCTGATCATGTTCAGTGAAGCCCACCACATTGGAATCGATACCGAAATCGATATTTCGGGCAGGTTTGAACAGTCTGCATCACATTAGGTCGCCTCAATGGGCCAGGTACGTGTCAAATGGTAATTCGGGGATGAGTCGAAAAACGGCCCAACAACGAGAGCTGGCAAGGAAGGCTAAAATAGACCCGTTGAAAAGTGATCGCTATAAAATCATCAGCCGCTTGGGGGATGGCGGATTCTGCGAAGTATTCAAGGCCAAAGATCTGCAAACGGGCCGGTTCGTTGCCATCAAGCGAGTGGATAGAGCCAAACCAACGTATCAGAAGTATTCACCAAAGGAGGTGGAGAAAAAAATAAAGAAACTGATGTACCGAGAAGCGGCTATAATGCGGGCCTTGGATCACCCGAATCTGGTGAAACTATATGACCTTGTTGATGAGACTGATCAAATCTATTTGGTCATGGAACTGGCCGAAGGAGGAGAACTTTTTGATAGGATTATTAAGCGTGGAAAATTTTGCGAAAGAGATGCGGCCGTGATAATTGCCCAAATGCTATCTGGCGTCCGATACATGCATGCGGCCGGTTACGTTCACCGTGATATAAAACCGGAGAATATACTTTTTGAGCGTCCGACTGATGACTCTAAGCTCCTAATAACAGATTTTGGTTTATCCCGTGAAATTCAACCCAAAATGATGACCAACTGTGGCACTGTGGATTATTCTGCCCCTGAACTGCTGAAAAGTAAACTGACAAAGTCAGGATATGGACCTGAGGTGGACAATTGGAGTATTGGTGTGGTTGCCTACATACTACTTTGTGGTTATCCTCCTTTCTATTCGGTTAATCAGGATGACAATGAGATCAAGAAGCAGATTATGTCCGGTACTTACCATTTCCATCACCCGCATTGGGATCATATTTCCAAGTCAGCTAAAAACTTTATTGCTTCTCTACTGAAACCAGATCCGGAAGAACGTGCCACACTGGATCAGTCACTCGAACATCCATGGATTCGTCTCGAAACAAGTTCGACACTGGATATTTACCCAATGATTGAGTCCAGCATGCGTGATACATTAGCAAGGCAACGCTGGCGTTGTCTGGGACTGGCGGCCAATGCAGTAAACCTGTTCACCATGGCTAGTCCGACAATGGTAAATCGATGCTTCTCCGTCAAGGAAAACACCGCGAACGAAGAGTGCTAAAAGGAAGACGTCCACCCATTGTAGCATTCCGTCTCACACCGACACCCAAAGTGATACTATTTTTATGGAATATTATTTCATGGATATTATACGCAAACTTTGTGTTTCGATCGGATATAATGTGTGTCCAGACCCACTCTCACTTGTGTGCATTTATGTTCAGTGTAATTTTCCTTTCCCAAAGCACTGTCGCTGGAAGTCCGGTATGTTCTTGGTTGACTCTAATGGAGGAAATACGAAAATGAACTGTTTCGAACCATTTGTTTATTCTTTTCCACATGAATATTAGTCGTTTGAATTTTGTGAAGAGACGGATAAGGCGGATTCTTGTGATCACCATGTAGAACGGACTTTCGAATGCCCACTTAACCTGCTCGAAGTAAATAGGTGTTTAAAAACAGTTTATAAGTAATATTCCTCAGGGAACTTATTGTTCAGGCACCAACGTTCTTCATGTTCGTCCATTCATCCCTTTGGGTTCGAGCTGCGAGTGGCAATAAATAGGTAGTTCACTTCTGTCTGAGTTGCACTATTTAAGTCCTCTAGTGACATCCGGCCAGCCAACACCCGAAGCAACCGCTGAAGCAAGACACTCATTCGTAAAGGGGAAACTCAACCGAATTTAACCTTTTGTGATAATTCCTAACTGAATG
>NW_008751670.1:1997401-2008234 GCF_000715545.1 Opisthorchis viverrini
AGATCACGAAACGCTTGGTTGCTGTCGGTGCTACTCGCCTTCCAGGATGTGGACCGCGTGATCCTCACTGTGCCTGGTTGGAGACACTACAAGATATGGCTGCCAACCGATGTCAGTGGCGTTCTTGTTGTCAGTTTCTGTCCAGATTGCCTGAATGAATGTCTGGAGGTGTAGGCACCTCGGAATGATTGTGTTAAGCTAGCACTAAGTCCCTTCCCCGTCCACCTTTATTCTTTTCTTTACAATAAGGCTTTCAAATAAGTCATGGCTGTACGGCAGTGAAGCATTGGTGTTGAGCACTGATGTCATGCTGTCGTTGATGATGATGATGAATATTCCTCAGGGAACTTATTGTTCAGGCACCAACGTTCTTCATGTTCGTCCATTCATCCCTTTGGGTTCGAGCTGCGAGTGGCAATAAATAGGTAGTTCACTTCTGTCTGAGTTGCACTATTTAAGTCCTCTAGTGACATCCGGCCAGCCAACACCCGAAGCAACCGCTGAAGCAAGACACTCATTCGTAAAGGGGAAACTCAACCGAATTTAACCTTTTGTGATAATTCCTAACTGAATGCGCTGCTTACAGGTTACCACATGGTTTACATGGTACTCTATTCGAGATATCAAAGGACTGACAGTCGGTTGGGTTTGTTTTTCGAGCTAGAAAAACCGAATTGATTCACAACCACGTGTTAACTAAGTAACTAATTAACCAGCTACCAATGAGTGCACCCGATCTACCGATATTCCAACATATCATCGAATATTTTCCGCTCATATTATGCTACTTAT
This sequence comes from Opisthorchis viverrini, assembly GCF_000715545.1. NCBI lineage: Eukaryota > Metazoa > Platyhelminthes > Trematoda > Opisthorchiida > Opisthorchiidae > Opisthorchis > Opisthorchis viverrini. The sequence goes on from NW_008751670.1 coordinate 1,998,194, forward strand.
AAGGTTGCTGTCGAAAAGATCTCAGCCGCTTTATGGGTAGCATGAACTGTCAAGAAACGGCTGCTGTCAGCTGGGTACACTGGGGTTGATGTGTCTTCCTGGCTGAAGTCTGCTGGACTTCTAGAAATATAATGGAAACCTCGTAGGACATGGCACAACATGCTGTCACTTTTAGTCGAATTACGGAGCGAAAATTTGTCTATCGTGAATTCGTTTTCTCTTAGGAGAGTGTCAAAAGCATTGTGGGTTAGCAATTCGGATTTTCTCGAACAACATTCTCAAATGAGTCGGTTGTAATGTTATTTCAATTTGCGGACTATTTGTTGTTGATCTTTCTCCCAAGAGACTTGTGATGTTTTTTTTTGCTCCCACTCCTCAGCCTCATCTGCTTTTCACTAGTTACTGGGGGATTATTTCTTGCGTTTAACGGTTGGTTGTTTGACCATCGATGTCTTCGGAGCATTGCCCGAATCTGGTGAGAACACCCGATTAGCAATGCTGAAGTACGTCGAATGGTATTTGGGAGAAATAACTCACCCTCGATAGATGAACTGATCACACTGCACAGGTTGCGCGGGCTTGGCCACGTGCTGCGTATGCCAGTCGACCGACTTCCTCGAAGGGCTCCTTTCGCCCAACCATGTGAAGGGTGGAATAGAGCCATAGGCGGCCAAACAGTGACTTGGCAGCGAAGTGTGAAAGCCATTACCAGCAAACTTAGCTGCGCTGGTCACTGTCGTCTTCCTGGATGGGGACCCCAAGACGGGCCACATCAATGGCTAGAGACATTATCAGACATGACCCAGTCGCACCCTCAATGGCGCTCGTGCATCCAAGCTATTACCTTCAATGCATAGCTTCTTTTCCAACCCCCCACTTGACGGCCCACTGACAGTGCTGGATTTATGCACCAATTTACCAGCTGGCGCGTGCAATTCGCAGCTACCTGCCCCCCCCCCCAAATCATCGGTGAATGAAACTGCGGCATCTACAACCACTACGACGAGTACGCGGTTCTTACAGCTGACAATGATGATGATGATTAATTGTTGGTTTGAGGCTGGATAGCAGTATCTGTTGTTAGGTCTGTTGGGTCCGCATCACAGCTGGAGACTGTTGGTCTCTTCGCCGAGCTTGGTAGTTGGATTGTAATGTTTCATCACCAATCGAGGTGACGTAGTCAGTGTGGGGTTGCGTGTTACCTCGATTGGTGAGGAAACGTTTGCAATCCAACTGTCTGGCTCGGCGAACAGACTTACAAGCAAGCAGCGCACTTGAGCTACCCATATTCCACAACATTGCACGAACATTCCCTGATAATTTCTTGGTACCACTGGTTCTTCTGTCACTGATGATGTTGACGATGATGTGATCATTACTGTAATCATGATTTGCATTTTGTTACCAAAAGAAACTGATTCCAGTGGCGAAAATGCCTGCGATTCCAAACCTTGGTGCCCAACTGAGGTCTGTCTCTCAACATACACTGAACTTCTGTTAGGTAAGGTGTAGAAAGGCTGCTGGTTAATACCGTATCCTACTCAGACACTAGGCTCCGGTTTTCTGCTCCAATGCCGTTAGAAGATGTAAACACTTTCACAGAATACACTCATTTGCTCCCTCATTTGGTTTCAGGTATTGCATAAGATCGATATAAGCTCGGGGACTGCACCCACTTGATGAACTACAGGTTGTGGGCTCTCGAAAAGTTTTCAGGAACCTTATGAGAGGTTTTCTTGAATAAAATATAGACTGTTTATTCTTGGGCATTTTTCACTGTGAAATTCGGCCTCCCGTACTAAATACTTCCCTTTAACCTCTATTTCCACTCATAGATATATGTACTAATGGGGCATTGCTGTCGCTCACTGAAATCAGCAGGTGACCGATAAAAAATCCACCCTTCAGGCGCATAATCGTTCATCAGGGGACCGTGTCGAGACTTCAGTGGAGATATGAGACATTCTTTGCTCAGAAAGCGGAATTCTATACAAATCTGGCTGATTTACGTGCTCTAGATTCTCTCAGGATGCAGTCTCTCTTCAGGAGGTCTGCTCTAGTGGTTAGTGTATGGGCATGTATTACAATATGGATGAATTTTACACCATTTCAAATCCCTTTTAAATACGTTCCTTGGGACAGCATTTGAGATATTTTTGGACGTTTGGGCAAAGCGGACATACTGTACAGACCTTCGAGATGGCATCTCGTATCATCCCATCTGGGAACTGTTGGCTCGGATGTCCTAACTTCGGATAACAGACAAATTTCGCTCCGTTTCTTTTGTATACCGAGATACTGCGACTGGGCTTTTATCCTCATCTTCTACCATGTTGATGTATCAGTCCAATCTGAATTTGAATTTAATAAGAATGGGAGTTTACAGTACTTTCTGATTTTTCCGCAAGACAGACATCAATATCAAATACACCCATACGACTAGTGATTTGCATGTAGCTCAGAAAGGAGAACATTTCACACAATACGTGACCCGACCATCCAAGAATCCTCCAGTCGAGTAGCCAGTCAATATGTGACCACGTGGTGGGGATTCCGCGGTGCTGTACCGTTTATGAATAAGAGCTGACCACAATGCTCATCAGTCGCTCGTGCCTGAACGGTGTAGCCTTCATTTGCTAACCGGAAGGTCGCGTACTCGAATCCCTCCTGGGGATCCGTGCGATGTGCACTACTGATGAATTGGCCAAATGGTGCCCCTAAGCCTTTTTATACAAACCCATTTCGCTTGCAGTGCAAGAACTTTCGTGGTGGTAAAGTCTGTCACATTCGGGGGTGCTTTTATCGAACCCTAACTCAGCAAAATATTATAACCGGACGGGAAATATCATGCAAGAATACCTACCTCCCAACTGGAAGCCCCTTTTAATTGTTGTCCGAGAAAAAACATTTCGATAGGAACAAGGCGTATGTTCACCACTTTCCATCTACAAATATCAAACCAAAACTGCGTGGGACCGAAAGGGAATAGCTGAGCCGTGTTGCTCATGGCGATTTCAATAACGGATCCTTGCCTACTTACTTGAGGAAGTCTACTAGAGATACCTACCACAGCTGTCTCGCTACTGGTCGTGGATTTCAGCCAGTTTCCATTAGGCAACAGAGACTTGGTTAATTCCACAAGTAAAATCCATAGAAAGGGAATAATTCTGACTGAATTGCGATGCTTGGCTGATTGCATGTGTTGAGTGCCATATCTGAGGGAGGTGGAAAGTAATTCCAATGAAGAGCTTCCGTGATGGGAACCTTGTTTTGTCAGGACATCGGCTAAGTAGGTGCAACAGATGAATATGGACTCGGTTGCTTGTAGGTACATTCTACACCCGGCTTCTGTGGTGCACGCGTTCAAATCGGGGGTTTATTTGTCCTTTATACCAAACGTTATCTGGATGTCAACCATGTACTAGGCATACAGCTTTAGGTGTTTGAAAGTGCATTCTTTGTCTGGAACTGACAACAGGTTATGGGCTTTTTCACACAGTTTTCGAGGTACGAATTGCGTAGAAACCCTCAGTGGTGATGCCTTTCAGTTGGACGTGCAGTGAAAAGTTCATTTGGACTGATATTCAAACCGTTGAAATATTTCCCCCCATCAGTAATACTATGAAAGCCATCCGTTTTGTCTAGTATTGCGAGGATGTGTGAAGCCCATCTCTTCTGACAGGAACTTCTTTAGATGCGACTCAGTAGCAGTTTACGAAAACTCACAACGTATTGTTAAAGCCATTATGAAGTTTTACAGCTATCTGCTGGTTCCAAAACATGCTATACTTTCAACATCTTATGAAGCAAATTTTCTGAACAATGACTTTCGTACATAGCAATGATATTCAGAGCACACTTAAACTTTTTTTGGAAAGAAGCCCATTACTACTCGGTATGAAGCACAAAGTTCTCAGCCTCTTCTCTGAAACTCACTGCTGCGTTTAACTTGAGCTCACATTTGACCGAGAGGTTACAACTTCAAATAGGGACTCTCTGGGGTTTGCTCTTTATGATTATACAGGTGTAGGGCAGTTATAGAAATTCGCCTGAATTAAACTGTACCGACACTTTAGTTACTCCGGTGCAAAATCGATACATCTACAAACACGACATTTCCGTGTAATTCGTGGTACGTTTTCTCTGAGCCCCACGATGGGAAACATTAAAAAACAGTAGCCTTTTAGATTTGCATCTGTTCTGTCGGATTTCGGAAGCCTTTTCGATATGAGTGTTGGTTGACTGGATTCTTAGTAGCTGTTGCATTTCGACCGTTCCATGAGCATATTAACTATACGGCTATTTGGCTGCTTTTCGCCATGACGCTAAGTGTTAGGTGGAACTCCCTCTGCAGTGGGTAACCAACCATTAAATTCAGGGCGTATGTGTGAATGTAACTAGTCTACCAATCTAATGGAGATGCCAGCAAACAAAGCGATGTGATCAGTTCAACTACTGATATATAGTTTGGAAAACACTCCATTCCTAAGCGAAGGGCGAAAAGCGCATCTGCCCGTTATGAGTGAAGACACAGAAATCTTCAAGAAAAAAGCCATTAAAAACGTGACCGCTAAATAGTGGCTACTTTTTCAGCGGTATCCAACGAAACGGTACCGTTTTCTACCACACAATAGTCAGAAATTTACGCTTCAAATGCCCCCATTTTCAGCCAGAGAACGATGAGCAGATTAATCAGGTGGTTATCATCTGTTTCATATCCTTCGCTGGTCTTATAGTTTAACTTACGTGCATACAAACCATGGTTTTTTCCTTTTCGATCATTAAGTTGTTAAACACGGATTATATCGAAAGTACTTCCAACACGAGAGAACACCAATTAGTGTAATATTACCGCGCTAAATTTCAGATAAAATTCTGCCTTGTGTAAAGTTAATCCAGTGTGTCGATCGTTGAACAACCTAACAAAGTGAGTTATAGGCGGGTACGTAACGGTGTAAGTCCATCATCTCAACTGGTTGGAGACACTACAAGATATGTCATTGGCGTTCTTGTTGTCAGTTTCTATCCAGATCGCCCGAGTGAACGTCTGGAGGTAGAGGCACCTCAGAATGATTGTGTTAAGCTAGCACTAAGTCCCTCCCCCTCCACATTTACTCATTTAACAATAAAGCCTTCAAATAAATCATGGTTTTACGGCAGTGAAACATCTGTGTTGAACACTGATGTCATGCTGCCGATGACAATATCCTATACAATGTACATTGTTGCGTAAAGATGCGCTTTCAAAACAAGAAGGTCTGTGCTTACGCACAACAAGTCCAAGTTAACTTACTTTATTAAAAGCGTTTTTCAAGTTACAGTATTTGACCCTATTTTACAGGGTCAATAAGATTTTCATCAATGTGACAAGAGGTGACTGATGCTCACTACATGGGCAACTAAAAGGCAAGTGAGGCCGTTATGCCGTTTGAGCATAAAATATGGACAGTGTCCGGGCGAGATAGGTAGATTTGAATGCAGATTCTACGGGAAGGCTATATTGCCTTTGGAAATTGGGTTTAGTTGCTATGCCTTTTAAAAAAGGGTAAACGTGTGCATATCTCCTAGACTTTTCTCCGCGTGCAAGTCCTGGGTTTAGATCCTCAAGTTTGGCCGAAATTTTAGCTACGCCTGTCGTGTTTCGGCAATATTCCACAAAATGTGCACTCTGCTGCAAGTAGACAATATCATAGACTTTCAGCGGAATATTGAAATTGAACTATTTGTTGATACTCGTTGAATTCATGAGACAATCGTTACTCACGTTGCAAACAAAGGTACTCCTCAGTTTGACTCCGATGATATCATCAGACGCATTTGAAATAATGAACAGGTTGATTGCAGCAGCACAAGAAAATAGTATTATATTCGCGGTCATCATCCGCGACAGCAATCTGTGATGAACATGACTGATACTTTATTCATTGCTCTATTCATTATTCTCTTGTTTTAATATTCCATATGCTGTACATATTCGCCAATTCGAATACATACGTGCTGGTTGTTACGCTGCGCTGAGTTCTGGATTTCTAGTTCGTCTGGTTATACCGATATACGTACAAAACTTAGGGTTGGCGCTACCGGTTTACAATCACATGGTCTACGTAATCACATCTGAAGCCCTAAAGTGAAAAGAAGAACAGAATGGGTGAAGAAGGGACCTGATGTTTCCCTACCTTTGGCACTCTTGGATGCCAGCAACTCCAAACGTTCAATGAGACAATCTGGAAAGGGACTGGAAACCCAAACGCCACTCACATCGATCAGCCACCTTTTATTACAACGACTCCAGTCAAGCACAGGTGGGCCACAGAGACCTTATTCTGGAATTCGGACCACACCGGCAACGTCCACACTCTTCTTCGGCACGCCAACTTCTTCTGTCAACAATCCATCATTAGGCACTACTCCGTAACTTCCAAGTCAGCTTTATTAAACTAAGCTCAGAAGCCTATAACATCAACCTTTATTCGACTATGGAAAATAACTTATCGTGCTTTAGTGCGGCATCCTCGCACATGGTGTCTCTCCTAAAGGTTATAATGTAAACGGAGCGCAGTCTTCCAGCGGAATCTTTTCTCTACTATGACATCGAAGGCAAGCCCACTTTAACCGTGTCTAATTAACGTCTCCCATGTGAACCGACAAACTGAATTTCTAGTTAAAAAGAAAAAACAGAATGATGAGTGCGTCTCCATAACAAAATACCCCACAAACAGGCAATCAGTTTACAAAGCCTATAAATTAGACGTGCAGGTATTGGTGAACGAGGTAAAGGCGAGCAACGATCAATGTAAACAGGGTGAACCAGGTAACTGACGCTTTCATAAGACGGGTAAACTACAAATAGAGCATCATGAATAACTCAGTAGACCGGATTTGTATAACGGCCAAAATGCCATATGTCGAACAGTTACAGAAAAAAATATCCAAGACATATGTCAACAGTTACAGAAAAAATATCCAAGATCTTAGCAGCCTGCCGTTTTTCGTCATAAGAAATGTATTCGGTACTATCTGGAGGTAGATCTGCGCTTGTTGCACTGGCACAGTTAACCAAAGTAGCAGAGTACTACTAAGTGGCCACATCAAACTGCAACATTACTTATCAATCCGGCAGTAGTCTATCTAACCAATCCATACATGCGACGGCCATGACGTCCTTGCGAACTGCCACCAACATGAGCTTTTTGTACACGTCAACCCGATAATACAGCATAATTGTTTTGTCCCGTTCATGCGTATGGATATTTCATATTTGCTCTACTGCTCCGTTTTCCTTTAATGCAATCAAAGCACCGGTAACGCTGTTCAGTTAATAGGTAGTCAATTAACAAAGGAACTAGAGTAAAAACTGACTGAATAGCCATTAACTGTGTGCATAATGTGCTCACCTGCCGGTTAAATTATGGTCATGAAGTGGACATGTGAACAACAGAACAGATATACGCTGGGTATTCTCGAGTGGCCCATTTTTCCCAGTCACTGAGCAAGTTACAGACTTTCTCAGATAAGGAGCCGTGAACATTTAACTCAAGGTATGATAAATGAAACTGGGCTAATTTAGATTCTCTTCTCAGTGATTTTGATCGTACCGAATTCGTAATAAACCAATGCAAACGAGCGTTATTTTTTCAATATTCTCAAAGAACCCATTTTGAGCACCAGAGCGTCTATCTGATTTTGATGGAGTAGACTTTAGAGGGATGTACAAACTGTATATGAGATAGGAGAATGCTGACAGCGAGGCTTTGATGTTGTGGTGTTTTGTGTCTTTCTTTTGTTTCCATTATAATATTATGTAGTTCGTCAACTACATAATAGTTTTTTGTTTGAATACGAAAAACTACAAAACGCGCGCTTGTACAATTTAAATCAATACAAACATGGTCACGTGCTTCGTCTCTCTCTTCTGATTTCGCTCGCGATTATGGTCGTCACTCACGAGTTTCATGTAATAACTCTGATATCAAAACATTTCAGACTATCTTTGAAATAAATTATATGTGAGAACCGTTCAGAAGAAGACCTTTGAACAACCAGGGTTGAATTACTATTTATTCCCTGACCTGGGCCAATGACGAACTATTTTAAGGGGAACAACTCTCAGCGAGTCAGTTCCACCTGACCACTATTATTGCATACACGACCCAGTATTTTTTTATTCTTATTTCTTTGCCACATACCTGGTAAATTAGCTTTATTGGTAGCCCGACCACTACACTGTGTACCATATAGAACGGGGCAATCAGCTGTATGATGGAAACAGTGACGACTTCTGATCAATTCTGTCGGTGGCTGAGCTCTGATCTGAGCTGCCAAATAACCGCGGAAGCACGGTAAATTAGTAAGCTTCTGGTGCTTGCATTATGGTTGTTCCCACTCTGAGAAAACCATGGAACAACGGTTAACTTGCAGTTACTGTGTTTTTAGCCACCAAAAACAATCATTTGTTCGAGTATGTAACCAAAATTAGACATAGGAAATACGTGGCGGTAGTTGACGGCTTTAGTCAAACACCAAGAACCATGCTAAACGCATATCTACTGAAGCGGATCACTAGCTATTTCAAAAGGAACCTGCCTATAATATATCCGCTGGCACGTCTGCAGCTTCAACCAGTCAAATAGACTGACAGGAAACTGTTTCACCTCAGAAACAGGCAAAACCAGGAAAGCTAATTTAAAGGGATATTGTGTAAAAAAAAATTGAACTCAGGTTTGATTATGAGAAATTGCTATGCTATTCGCTAACTGTTTCGTCCAGCAAAGACCCCTGGACATGTGCGTGGAAAGCCACTGAGGGAACAATGGCAAATATGATAGCTGTAAGAACGATGAACCTGGATTCGTATCCTGCACTGCCTTTCTTTAGTGTGTAGTGGTATGGATACCCAATAAGTTAGTTTACCAGGAGTATGTGGCGAAGAAATAAAAATAACAACGCTAGGTTGGGTATACAAAAATAAAGAGGTCAGGTGGACCAGACTCACTAACAATATTTTCTTTAAAATAGTTCGTCGTTGGCCCAGAGCAGCGGATAAACAATAATCCAATTGTGTTGGTCCAGGAGTCTTCTTCTGAACAGTTGCCATGTATAATAGATTCCGAGGATGTCTGAAAATTTTGGTACCAGAGTTAGTACATGAGACTCGCGAATGACCGCTACAAGCGCGAGCGAAATCAGAAGAGAGAGTCGAAGCACGTGACCACGCTTGTATTATTGTGAAATTGTACAAGTGCGCATTTTTGTAGCTTATCGTATTCAAACAAAAAACGATTATGCGATTGATGAAATACGTAGTGTTACAGTGGAAGTGAAACAAATGTACAAATCGCCACACTACTCACCCACTAGAGCGTTTACCATGAAAGGGGAAAACGCTCGAATAACTAAAGTAACGAATCACAAGTTGCTCACTTCAAGTTTCGTAATCAGCTAAGTGCTGAGGGAAACGGACGCGTCGTCCTGAACGACTAGTGGAAGGAGTGAGGTTGGCGGGAGGGATATCTTGGGTAGGTGTGGGTGTTGTTGGGATAGCGGGATTGCTGGATGTGGTCGTGGGTGCTTCGATGATTCAGGCGATCAATGGAGACGGTATCACGCTTTCCGCTTCTCTCTAAAACAAAGTATTTGAAGTGACGTTCGATAACCTTGAAGGGGCCATCATAACAGGGTTGGAGAGGTTTCCTCGTTGCGTCATGTCGGACAAACACAAAAGATGTAGAAGAGAGATCGGCTGAGATGTGTTTTGTTCGCGTTGATCGTCTGGTCGGTGTCGTACGAAGTTCGGACATGTGTTGTTTCAGACGGGAGACGAATGTAACGGGCGATTCGGGCTGTGCGCCAGAAGGGGAAACTAGTTCACCGGGCAGACGTAAAGTTGGACCGTACACTAGTTCGGCTGGGGAACAGTGAAAATATTCCTTAATAGTGGAGCGTATTGCAAGCAAAATGAGGGGCAAAGAAGGGGACCATGAAGATGGGTTCATTTGGGCAGTCAATGCAGCTTTGAGATATCGATGGAAACGCTCAACCAGA
>NW_008751670.1:2008590-2009401 GCF_000715545.1 Opisthorchis viverrini
CGAGTTACTTTACTGCGTTGACAGGCGATGCACTGTTTGGCCCATGATGTCAGGTCCTTATTCATGAAGGGCCATACAAAGCGTGAACTAATCAACTTCCTGTTTGCTCTGATTCCTGGATGAGAAAATCTATGGAAGTGGTCGAGAACAACGCGTCGAAAGGCTTCGGGGACGATTGGGCGGGCTAATCCGGTGGACATATCCCAAAAAATGGTTCCGGATAGGAGGGGTAAGGGAATTGAAGGGAATTGAAATGAAGAGGAGGACAGAGTGGGCAAAAAATTAGGATCACTATTTTTAAGGTTCGCCAGCTTGGCTAGGTCCATCTGCGTGGAAGGGTGAAGAGCGTTGATGTCAGGACGGGATAGGGCATCTGCGACAACATTGTCCGAACCTGAAGTGTACCGAATGTCGGTAGTGAACTGTGAAATATAGTCGAATTGGCGTATCTCGCGTTGTGAATATCGATCAGGCTTGGCGTTGAAGGCATACGTGAGTGGCTTATGGTCGGTTTGAATATTAGACCATCTACCTTCTAACAAGTGCCGGAAATGGCGAATAGCAAGGTAGATTGCGAGTAATTCACGACCGAAAGTACTGTAACGCGTTTGGGCAGTCTGCATCTTCCGCAAGAAAAACGCTAGTGGTTGAGATGCGTTGTTACCAACTTGATGAAGCACGGCGCCGACGGCAGCGTTCGAAGCATCAGTTGTCAAAATCAGTTTTGTGCTTTCGTGAGTATCTAGGAAAGATAATTTTGTGGCCTGAGCAATGGCGTGCTTGGCTCTTTCGAAAGCGGCAATGGCGGCGG
>NW_008751670.1:2010557-2025501 GCF_000715545.1 Opisthorchis viverrini
TCTCTTCTGATTTCGCTCGCGATTATGGTCGTCACTCACGAGTTTCATGTAATAACTCTGATATCAAAACATTTCAGACTATCTTTGAAATAAATTATATGTGAGAACCGTTCAGAAGAAGACCTTTGAACAACCAGGGTTGAATTACTATTTATTCCCTGACCTGGGCCAATGACGAACTATTTTAAGGGGAACAACTCTCAGCGAGTCAGTTCCACCTGACCACTATTATTGCATACACGACCCAGTATTTTTTTATTCTTATTTCTTTGCCACATACCTGGTAAATTAGCTTTATTGGTAGCCCGACCACTACACTGTGTACCATATAGAACGGGGCAATCAGCTGTATGATGGAAACAGTGACGACTTCTGATCAATTCTGTCGGTGGCTGAGCTCTGATCTGAGCTGCCAAATAACCGCGGAAGCACGGTAAATTAGTAAGCTTCTGGTGCTTGCATTATGGTTGTTCCCACTCTGAGAAAACCATGGAACAACGGTTAACTTGCAGTTACTGTGTTTTTAGCCACCAAAAACAATCATTTGTTCGAGTATGTAACCAAAATTAGACATAGGAAATACGTGGCGGTAGTTGACGGCTTTAGTCAAACACCAAGAACCATGCTAAACGCATATCTACTGAAGCGGATCACTAGCTATTTCAAAAGGAACCTGCCTATAATATATCCGCTGGCACGTCTGCAGCTTCAACCAGTCAAATAGACTGACAGGAAACTGTTTCACCTCAGAAACAGGCAAAACCAGGAAAGCTAATTTAAAGGGATATTGTGTAAAAAAAATTGAACTCAGGTTTGATTATGAGAAATTGCCATGCTATTCGCTAACTGTTTCGTCCAGCAAAGACCCCTGGACATGTGCGTGGAAAGCCACTGAGGGAACAATGGCAAATATGATAGCTGTAAGAACGATGAACCTGGATTCGTATCCTGCACTGCCTTTCTTTAGTGTGTAGTGGTATGGATACCCAATAAGTTAGTTTACCAGGAGTATGTGGCGAAGAAATAAAAATAACAACGCTAGGTTGGGTATACAAAAATAAAGAGGTCAGGTGGACCAGACTCACTAACAATATTTTCTTTAAAATAGTTCGTCGTTGGCCCAGAGCAGCGGATAAACAATAATGCAATTGTGTTGGTCCAGGAGTCTTCTTCTGAACAGTTGCCATGTATAATAGATTCCGAGGATGTCTGAAAATTTTGGTACCAGAGTTAGTACATGGGACTCGCGAATGACCGCTACAAGCGCGAGCGAAATCAGAAGAGAGAGTCGAAGCACGTGACCACGCTTTTATTATTGTGAAATTGTACAAGTGCGCATTTTTGTAGCTTATCGTATTCAAACAAAAAACGATTATGCAATTGATGAAATATGTAGTGTTATAATGGAATTAAAATGAAGGTACGAAACTCCACAAATGTAAGCCCTTCTCACCCTTCAGCATTTGCTTTACCGAACGCCTCATAAGCATGTGAGCTCAAAACGGAGACCTGTGAGACTTGTGATAACCGGCGACCAGCTCATATATGTCTAGCTAGGAAGGGAGAGGGGGATTTGAAACAGATGGCTCTTTCTGATATAGGAGTCTAACCTGAAAATAGATAAGTAGTAAAAACGTTTGGAAGATGATTGCCAGCGCTCGTTCCTCATGCCTAACCGTGACATCTCCGTAAAACCCGGGCCTTCCGATCTGCCAAGGAAGGCATACAAATTCTGAATTGCTGACTACTTAAGATGTGTTCTGAGAAACCAAGAGAACCCACAGTTGTTTCAGCTAGAGATTTGCTCCGAGTGAGAACAGCTGATGTGCGGCCTCAGGCTTATTTGGATAATAAGACAAAATCATCGTTTGAAGGTAAACCACACGACATCGTGAGCACCATGAGAAATCAGGGAAGTCGCTTGAGGCCCCAGTATTGTTTATTGTTTCCGTTCACTATTGTGCTGTCTTTACACTTGGGACTGTTTTTCTACCACTTCCTCACGTTCCAACAAATTGGATGATGCAGATGAATTCTTTTACTCCTGTTTATCTATCAGACTGTTGCCAGCATCTTTCGAGATTAGGTGATCTGTCGGCTAATACATATTGAAAGGTTTTGATGATGGCCTCCTCAGGTGCATGTCGAAAGTTTTAGATGGCAACTTGATAACCTTAGCCCATTCATATCTCCACATTCTGCACCCCGTATTTTGAAGAAACTAAGAAAAGTCATAAAGATTCTTGTTGGTTGGTGTAGAAATCCTGCTTTACTTTGACGACAGTCGACGTACACACAAGCCCAACTCAAGAAGATGCTTGACTGTACTGAGGCACGTGAGCCACACCCAAACATACAACTGCTCCAAATAGGCTTAGCCGCTTAACAAAGGTTTCCACCGAGGACGCTTTTCGGATCGACGGCGTAGAGACTGGTATTTTTGCAGTCCGAATAAGGAGACCTTCACCTGAATTCTTTTTGACCTTTCAAGGTCGCATGGAAGCAACTTAAAATTCCGAGTGTGGAAAGTTTGGGATATGTAGTTAGGTTTGAGTTGAGATTTCCGTAAAAGAAACTTCATCAAAAGAAGTGCTGTGGGTACTCACAAAAAGGCCTTGTGGAGAAAGAGAGGTCTATGTATGGCATTACGGAGCACGTGGATACATTTTCAATGGTACGTTAATGTATTCACCTTATAGGGGCCAGAGTATACATATCCCGCAAGGGGAAGCGGAGATGTCCTTGAATGAATCCCCAATTTTTTAGACTATTTTCACGAATGCGTTAAGAGTACACTTTCTCTTAATTTATGCACTTTGGGAATTTAAATAGTTTTTATCTTGGTTTTTACACAAATGCTAGTTGAATGCGTCCGCTTCCTTGATTGTGCACAACTCACCAAAAGGAATACTGGCTTGTGTGTCAACCGCATGCCCAATTTGATGACTTCCAGTTCTATATGCTTTGAGGGGACGATCACTAGAAGCACGCCAAACTCGCAGGGTAATGGAAGTTGAATTCCACGGGGAGTTAGCTCAATCCATTTGCACCCTCTGATGACATGTTGCTTGTAGGATTTTGTTTAAGTGAACGAAATTTCAAGGTCATAAACCACCACCGATCCGCGTTCTGTTACTCTTTTACGCGAGGTGAAGCGGCATACGACTCATGGACAGATCAACATTGTGCACAAGGCAGGAAGCGCGCTACTTCAGGCTGCATTTGTTCCATGAGCCTAGAAAAAACGAGTTAAATGATCAAAGCCCATAACCTAAGGAAGGATGGTCTGTCAATGAATGCGGGAAAATTGCATGAAACCACTTGAAGAATTTATTCAAGGAGGAGCATTTTATCTAAAAACGGTTCCTTTCAGGTTCATTAACTGGACGCGTCATCAACCGATATGGACTAAGGATGTTCCACCACAGTGTTCAAAGCACTCCAGCTGAACATATTATGGACTGGTGTTCATCAATATGTGATTGTTGCCTTTTTGCTCCAGGCTACTTTATTCTTATTCTCCTACTTGCTGGCCTGCCCAAATATTGCACGAACGACAGGATTTTCTTCTCACTAAAGGCCTTTACGCTTACATTGGGATCCCTGGTTCATTATTATGCTGCAGGTGTCCCAATGATTGTTGATGGCGTAGCACCTAGGCATATATTTTGGCAGCCATCCGCAAGTATCTGAAAACCACTTTGGGTCAGCCAAGAATCTGTGCTTTGTACATGGTTGCGAGACAATTCCCCAGGTGTCACAGGTCCAAAAGTTCAGTTCTTTCAGTTGTCGAATTGCCACGGTTCACCCGAAAAACAAATAAGTAAATTCGGGTTTTGGCGCAACTTTCATTTGTGTGTCAACCAGAGAGGGCCTCGCCAACTGGCAAATTGAAGAAAGTAGTACCAATGCTCCCCCAAGTAGCCTTTAGGAACCAGCGGAGATAAAAATTTGAGGCTAGCTTTTCCATGTGCTTGACAGTAACTTGCATTCAGATAAAGGATGTTCTTATTTTCATCAGCTTTTTCCCATTCCTCTGTCCTTTTTTGCTAGACCGAATGTTGAATATAGATGCGGCCACTTTTGGCAGTTGATTGGGTTAAGACTAGGCTTCTAGGGAACGTTTTTAGTCCAACAAACGAACGTCAGTCGATGACAGGCGCCTGGCGTGGTCCGCATACCAAATCTCAGCGAGTTAACTCCTGACGCTGCTTTGGAAATGCTAGAAGCAGTTTTAGATTTGTAATGAAGGGACGTTTGATCTGCTTCACGTGAATACATTCCTTTGTGGAATACTTTCATGTCTGAATGGGAGTGATTTCCATTGTTACCGGCAAGGATTGGATGTGTTGACTCAGAAACGATTTATTGCGGCTAAGTAATATGTCGGGTGTGCAGTAGGAGTTTGTTAGCGTCTGAAATCGAACAATTTAGGTGCCATTTTATTTCCTTACAAGATATAATGGTGAGACCGGTGAATGTTAGGCAGCCGAGCCCAGACGGCTGAAGGACTCCAAACTGGGCACTATAGTGGCCTCCCATCACATGGGCTAAACCCAATGCTTAGGGAGTGACCAGACAAGATGTTGCTTGACGGCTTGTGCGACCTCACCTTCAATGTCCTGGGATGATCATGAACCGATCCCAGGGCTCTGAACGATTTCAACCCTATCAGGAATTCGAAAACACCTACCTGTATGTGTTCCATATCTGTTGAAGGCAGCACTTACCCGTGGGTTTGGAAAATTGGACGAATACAATGGCATCAGAAGGATTTTGGATGGCAATGATGGCTCAAAAGATCTGACACGACGACCATGTCATAAGTGGGCTCTGAGAAAATGGGGATAAGAGCTGACACACCGGCCACTCAAACGAGCCAATCGTGTCCTTTTTGTAGTTCTCATTTTTCGTTTGCTGGTTCCTCTGTTTGTCATTGTAGGGACACTGATGGCCCCCACAAAAATATCGGTCTATACAACTTAGGCTTTACCAGGATTGAATCCGAATCGTTATGGTGTCTCTGTTGTCGGACATTCTTAGGAATCTGCCGTTGTTATTCGGGTGTAGGTCCTTTATGCGTGACGGTCTACTGAACCTCCGTATTCTCCGGATTGGATAACCAACATACCCAAGTGAATACTTCTCCGTTTCCGCCTCCACTATGCGTGGTTCAGCGTAGCTGGGGGGCACGGTTTTAAATTATCTGGCTGCGAGATTCGCCGGTTTGAGATTCCAAGATTTCATTGGATCTATCCATAGCAATATATGTTTCACTCCGGATGTTGTCTCCTCTTGATTGTTCCAGAATTGCCCGCGATGCCGTTTCGTACCCAGCTCATTCTTGGTGCTCCACTAGTTTACATTCTTCCGTTGGGTACGGCTTCTTTGTTAAGCATTATACTACTTTGACCGATTGTTTAGAAACCAAAGCGAATCCACGACTGTAAGCATTTGTGTTCCCGAATGCCGGACCCTCTAAGAGACCGGCATTTAGGCCTGTTTTAATTCCGACTATCGAAGCTACGTTCGGCTGGGGCTTTGCAAATCTTCCGAGTGAGATAGCGAAATCATGCCTTGGTTTTTTGTGTTGAAGGTGTAAGAATGCACTACTGGCTTGACATACATCATCCAGGGAGGTCCAGTTTGCCTGTGCGGCACATAGCAGCTAACGGGATTTTCGAATTACACTTATTATGGTTATCACAATTGGTGACACCACAACATGAGGACAGTAGGCTTAAAGGTCCGATCACAGGGCAGTGGACGTTGGTAATGTATTGAAAGGTTTGTAACCCTCGTGCGTCCATTTATGTTGATTTCTCAACGGAGCTTCGCGATTTGCTTACAGATATCTCATCACGAGCCAAGTTGGTAATTCTTCCTTCCTTTTTCGACCGAACACCGTCTGGTGTCTGTTGCTGTGAGTGACTTATCAAAGCACCCCTTCTCTACATCCCACTTGACCTGCTCCGTGTGGTGTTGTGGACTTGCATCCAAAAGTTAGGTTGGGCAGCTGCTTTACGGGTATTTTCCATTGTCTGACTTGTCAGTTTATGAATTCTGTTGCGTCTACTTTTCATTCGCTTAATCAGTTTTTAAACCGGTTTCTGTTATTAGTATTTAAATGGTCCGGCTGGTTTGTTCTGAAGCTCTATCTTATTGTCTTCTGGCTACCTGCCCGAACGGATGCATTGATTTTTGCCGCAGTTGATATTCCCATGCTGCATTAGTTCCTGGAGTTTGGTTGGGTATTCAGAATTTTCTTGTTCTCTAATCAGTTTCTTCTTTGGTTTCTTGTTGGGACGCGTATTCCACCAAGGTCGGTTCCTGTTTGGACATGAACCCTCCGGCTTCTCCCCTTTCTTAGACAGTCCCGGCCGTTCCGGCCATTGATCTCTCTCTTACTTGGTGAGTGGTACATAATGTCAGCTGAAATACTTGTTGGCGGCAGTTTTATCCGACTACCGCACTTCCACAAGTTCACAATCCTTGTTTACTCATGCTTGGGGTTGTAGGTGGATGTTGTTCCACGTGGAGCTGGAACGGATCACACCGCCAGATATAAGTCTCAAAAAATTGATTATTTTATTATTCATAAATGTTCGAACGGGCCGCTGTTTTTAAGCTGTTTTTAAGCTCATTTGGGGCTGATGCGCAGTAAAACGTTAAAATCAAATTGAAACAAAATGAAGTAATTTTTCGAAAGTTGCGCGGAAAGCTGGTGCTGTTTCCCCAATTATCCCAATATAACGAAGACTGGAGGAGCTCAGTGTGTATGAATATCTACCGATCCATTCTCTGACTGTCTGCATGCCATGTTCGAAACGGAACCTGACGGAACTGAATGCAGTGTGACGAACTCGTCGATGTGCGTTTTAATCTATCAGAAGATAATTGACTGGTGTCAGCGCGCAGTTGATCTCGGTTGGAGCTATCCTCTCGAGGGCCCTCAGTATTCTCACAATGGAATCGAACTTTCGGAAGTTATGATGTGTCCCTGATGGACTAAAGCAATCGGGCAATTGAGTTGAGAGTACCAGTCCAATTATTTCAGCTCGATTTAGGCATTCCGAGGTCTCAGCGATGCTGGGAAATTACACCACAGGATTTTTCAGCTAGAGGCATGGTTGCCTCATTGAACAGTGAAATTTGGTGAGCTGCAAAAGTATGAACGTATATTGGTTTGAGCACATACGGATCTCGGCCTAGAAAGTTTTACTCCAATTGTAAAGGCTTTACAGATGAGCACATTGTGCGGATGATGGGCACCCTTTTGGGCTTATTTTCAAGCGGCGGACTGAATCTGGCTAATATCCATGATTTTGGTTAATTAAATGCCCGACAGAGATAAAGAAACCTATATATGGGTCTTAGAATTTGCGATTCCGTGTCGCTTGCTTGCCGACGACGTGAAGATTTGGAGCATCAAGCGTTTTGATAGCACACAGTTCATCAACAATCGGGATGATGTCATCGCCATCCTCGAATCCCTTTTGGCAAAAAAATCGGAGAGCCATCCGTTCTCTTCTTGACCGCGAACTCGTATAGGCTGAACTGAACACCGCCTTCAGCTGGTCAACTGCAAACCAGATGGTGGGAAGTGCCAAATACCCTCTTTGTTGTAAACGGTAACAGTAACATTTTGGCGCACAAGGTCGCCTTTTTAGAAACCCTTGGGACCTGATAAATCCTCCTCAGTGCCAGAAGTCAGCGGACATAGCAGATTGAAACAGGCCAATGTGACACACCGGGACTCTGGATGCTTCCATATATTTTCTCAGCTTGCCTCGTTTCGCGTCTTGGACACACCGTTAAATTATAAAATCCATGACTCAAAAGTGACCGAAAGACGCTGGAACTTGCATCATACAGTACAGTCAGATTGGTTTTTCACATACGATCATGCGCCTGGGATGCCTCCAACGGTACCCTTTTCCATACTGCAGCTTGAGAGGTAGCCTCATACTTGCTTTCCAAGTACTGGCAACTCGGGACCATCCTTGTCAACAAATACTCAGCTTCGGAAACACTACCGAAATTGCAGGCCATAAAACCCATATATCCTTTCAGCATAGCGATTTTCCTTCCTTCCTCTATTTCTACACCTACGCGCTTGCCGTGCGTGCGGTTCTATACCCACTCCAACAGTCACATTGTCCAAATACCAGCTGGATATATCCGTAAAAGTGACACTGCGTTTTGAGCAACCTCGATGGTCATACCAAACATTGCAAACGCCGGGTTCCAAACTGCGACACTCTGCGAGCCTCGAAATCCTGGCATATCCCGTAAAACCCTATGAACCCAATGAACCCTATAAAATTTTAATCAAGGGTGAATAACTCCACCTTATTGACAATATTTTAAGAGTGACGGGCTATCACTCTGCGTGTGGCGGGATCTCACTTGTAGGGACTTCAGAATTTTGACGCATACCTGTATGGAAATTAGGTTCACCGACAAAAAGCATGTCGATGGTGTGGGTATTTTTTCGCAAAGTCCGGATGAACAGGGTATCCTGTACACTTGCACGGCCCTCATGAGATTAAGGCTTTGACCGGAGCCACCTACTATCAGTTCATGAGAATGATATCCACTGTTCCTGGTGATCCCCAACAAAGGGGAAATCGTTTACTATTTGGCCAGATAGATCCTCATAGGATCGGGAGAAAATGAAGGTGCTCGATTCCCTCAAAAAAGTTCCAGGACGCTGAAACTTACTTCACCACCAAAGATTTCCAACTGGTATCGAGGCGAAGGGTGATTTGTTGGTGCTTCTGCTACAGGTGCGTGGTGCATCATCATCCTCCGAGAACCAGATGAGCTCATACGGCTGGTAGAATGACTCAGACAGAATATCCTTGACACCCCTAAATTTTGGGTTGCCAGTGGCAGCAGTGATGAAGGAACATGATAGGACGGCTCTCAGACGCTGATTTTCTAATCTAGGTTAATGATGGCTGGTAATCCTGGTTAACTTACTCTCGCCACGACGAAGACGATCTAATATGGCTGCCCTTACCGTGAACGTAGATCGCCCCATAACTCTGCGGTGGACGTTGCTATTGCCTGATATTGCCCACCTAGAGTCGACGCATTTTGGTTCCCACTTCTCCAACTCCCATCTGACTGACAAACTTAATTACATTGTACATCCTCTTCGTGTAGGGGCGAGATGATCCTAGTGGTTAGAGCGCGAATTTACTGACCGAAAGGCCTGTGGTTCGAACCCGACCTCTTCCTCTCGACTTCCAATGTCTAAGCTCGGGCAACCTGGCAGTATCCGAGCCCTCATGTAACCTTCGGGTGGCATGGCAGTTAGGCACCGGAAGTGTGCTACAGCTGAACGATATGGACCAACTCTCTTGGAGGCTATGTTTGCAGATGTTGCTACAAGTTGCAAACAAACCCACACACTACAGTCGCCAGCAACGCCCATTATTCCTGGATTTAGTTTTCATCGAGACCTTAGAGCTGGAGGGTGGCACTGATGTCCCAGTGGGGGCTAGTGATGACGGATCGATCGATGTGCGATCCTGAACGAATCTAAATCCCTTCGTAGATCGATTCTAAAGCGTCGCAACAGGAAGCTGAGGTTTTAAAGTGATCCGATTCCGAAGGCGCTGATGCGGATCAGGAATGAGAGTCTTTTGCTGCCAGTTTAAGTGCTGCCTGTTTTAAACATCCATTCGGATTTGAACACCACTATGGGTGGGCAAGGGAATAAAAAGATTGGCACGGCAACGAAACGATTTCTGAAAACATGCTCGATCTCTCCCTTTTTCTGGCACTTGTTACAATCACAGAGCAGCTGGGCATCAGGCTGCAGTTTGCAAGGAACGCACTCCAGGGTATACCACGCAACATGTACCCTTATGTCCACTGTAGGTTTCGCCAGACGGATGACCTGCCTGTATTACCCGCTGGAGACGGTAATGCTGCCGCAGGGGATATACTAAGAGATAAATTGTTTGCTGACATCGTCTTTATTTTTTCTCGATATGGACTTATCACGTACGAAGATGGCCTCATGAACCGGCCACAGCCTGTGACACGCTGCCTGCTTGACCATGCTTTGTGACAGTACCTCAAGCTATCTTAGTGGTCAAACCTTCTGGTCGGAAGCTCCCTGTTCCTGTCTAGGCTTTGGCAACCTGGCAGTATCTGTTATTGTTAACAGTTCGACCTGACAGCGAAACCTAACGTATGGTTACACACATCCACGGAAGCCATCTCGATCACTTGAAACATTATCTGGTGGACTCAGTTTAACTTTGTTTTCGGCTATTCTGCCGTCGATATAACTGTGTTCCTAGTCTCGCTTGAACAAACATGCGTATTTCACGCCATTCGTCTTCCTAAGGACGGGCCCAAAAACAGTGACGTTTTTAGATGCTTAAGACGACGGTTTCAATTAACGAAATGAATGATGTTGCTGGTTTTCATAGACCAATCATGCAGTTTGAGGAAGGATGGTAGACAGAGTAAAGTGGTCCTACGTGGTAGCTGACCTGCATCTCGTGCTCCCTGACCGATAGGACGACGGAACCAGTTCTGCACAAAATTGCGAAAGAATATACTTTTTCTGATTTTGTTACCAGTAGAGAGCGAAGATCCGGTAGATTGGGCGTCGAGATTACGTGAGCAGTTGTGTCGGGCGCTACTGTATCCTCCTGTAGAGGGCAGTATTCCGCGGCTTACCTGTTCATAGTGATTAGGAGCGCTAATTACGCCTAATTCAGAATAAGTCTGTTAAGGAATCCAGATCTGGTGAACGAATGTGTAGGGATTGCTGTGATCGAAACCACAATGACTACGCTTGTAAATGAGGTCGTTAGCGTCATTCACGCGCACTGAATGTCTGATGCATTGCTAGGCCATTCAACGGCAACACCAACCAAATTCGCCAAAGCATCCTATTAGAGCTCGTTCAATGACAACGTCTACAGTCGTTGGAGCAGATGCTGCGCGCGCCTGCTGCTGTTTTCGTCACTGCGTTCAGTATGGTGCTGCAGGATGGGATGGATGAAAGCCTGGACATTAATCGTAGAGACCGACCTGGCTTGCTTGATTACATACTCTCTACGGACTCTAGCAGAAGAATCAATATTGGTTGACACATCTGTCCAAATGGCAATTTACCTATCTTGAAATTTTGCTCCAGAACTTTTTCTTCTAGTTCGCTGTCTTATCTGCCTATCCTATCCACTAGTGTCACACCCTGTTCTTTGGGAACTTTTCACGCATCGTTTTCTCATGCGTAAATCTTGAACCGATCCGAACAGGTGCTCTACACTTTGTGCAAAGTTCTAAAGTCAATCTTGGCCGAGTGAGTCCCATTAGATTTTGGAAGCGTTCCCATCCTCAGTGATCACAATAATGGACGTAGGTGTGACTTTTCCACCGGTGAATCCTAAACATATGTTCCTAACATTGGATTGTCTGCTATGTTCTCGTCGGACGAAGCAGTACTGGTTCACCTGGACGATCCAAACACTCCTCTTCTCCAAGCTATCCATGTGTACCCGGGGCTTTCTCGTCAATCATATGGGAAACATTGTGACCAACCGGTCTCCTCAGGTTTGCTTCAGCTGTTTGGGTTTCTGGACCCAAAAGTATCAATGCTAGAGTCCCATAGGGTTCCGTTTTATATGTAATCCTTTTCTTCAGTGGCCTACCTCCATCCACTTCTGATTGCATCCATGTGATTTCAAACGAGACTTCTTCAAAAAACCCGCTTCTTATGTGTTAGAGGACAATCGCAAGCAGACCAGTACATACAGCGCTCGCCTTGTGAACACTCTTCGTCCGAATTCACCAAACGCAGTTAAACTAAACGATCTCAACCCCCATATATCTCCCTATCTTTTACACCTTTCATTTCTATTCACTTTTTTCCGTACCAACTGTGACCCCAACTCAATTTCACACTGGTCCTTTTCTCGTCAATATCCGTTTGGTTGTCTCATATCAGACTACTTGTGACTAGTGCCTCCCGAGTTCCCTTAAATTCTCGCATTCACAAGTTCTCCTACGCAGTGATTATCAGATTCGTGAGCCCGAGACAGCTCAGCGATTAAGGCGGGAATTTACTAGCCGGAAAGTACATGGTTCAAACCCAACATCTGCATCTCAACCATTTCTGTCTAGGTTTGGGCAACCTGGTAGTATCCCAGCCTCCATGTTTTCTTCGGGTGACATAGGAGATTCATACTGAAAGGGTGGTTTTGATGGATGATTGTTTTTATTGTTCTCAGAGTTATACCAGCGTGAAAGCAGTGGCTTCCAAGTTTCCGTCCTGCCAAAAGTTTCGGGTGCAGCGTTGCTGCTCCCATGGGGAAGAACTGGCTAGAAGTGGTTGAACCGGTCATTATATGAGCGACCATCGCAGCGGACGAATCATTTAATACGGTTGAAACACAAGGGTGTTCAAATGCTTTGCGGATCATAGTTTTGAGCCAGAGGCTCAACCTAGCCATCCTAACCAATTTCCTTCTTCCGCCTGGGCGGTCGGGAGGTATTGTCTGCTGCAGCAGCTCTAAGGCCTTACCCATCGAAATCCGTAGATAGATAGTGTAGTGTTGATAGTAATGAGTGTTTTCATTAGGTGTATGATCAATGTCTTTTGTTCTCACCCAGTACGAAATCTCAACAGGAGTGTTCATACAGTGTTATTCAGAAGCCACCGACTGCAAGCCAGCTGATTCGGATCATGTGAAGGGCTTCAGTCAAGGTTGGCTGCTCATTTTGAGTTATGCAATTCTATTACAACTATGTATTTGTGCAAGCTCGCTTGTCAATCTTGTTTACTTCAAGATCACACAGACCATAATGCAGCCGTTCAGTCCATCATTATCAACGGGATCCTCTAGCTCGACAGTATCTAACAGGAAGCCACTGGCAATGAACGGCCATTCCGACAATAATCATCATTGATTGCAGTACACCAGTAACACATCTTGGTGCTTGATTGCCATAAAAAGCTGACACACTACCATGCTGATAATGGAGAGCATTCAGAAAATGAAAAAGATGTGTAATTTGGTTTCAAGTAGAACATAACTTATGAGTACACATTACAAAGATATACATGTATCGCGATATCTCGAATATCGTAGCGACCGAAACATGAGGCGGCCTGGCGCAGCACATTACTATACATGTATCGCGATATCTCGAATATCGTAGCGACCGAAACATGAGGCGGCCTGGCGCAGCACATTCAGTTGCCTAAGCTAAGTACAAACGAGAGATTCAGCTGTGTTCCAGGTGAGTCTCTCGAAAAACCAAATTAGTTTTCAAATGAGTGTCATCATCATCATCATCCTCATCAAAGACAGCAACATCAGTGTTGGCATCGATGCTTCACTGCCGTACAACCATAAGGTTCGTCTATATATATATATATATATCTATATATATATGTACATACAATAGTGTCGAATTTAACTGACCTAGTAATGTCATTTTACCTGATGCTTCTCGCTAAGTGCCTTGCAACGAAATAGAATTTATGCTTACAAAAATATGCGAATTCATCTTTCTGGTGGATTTTTACCTGTGTTGATTGATTACCACTGTCCGGCCGTGAGTCGCACTGGTGGATTTAGTTCCATATTTTTAATCAACAGAGGTAAGAGGTGCCAGAGGAGGCACGCAAGCCATGAAGATCACAAGTCGTGCAACACTTCGGTCAGAACATCCAGGTGACATGGTGTTGGTGCAAAAATCTATTTTTGGTTACAATGGGATTGAAGACAACCAGGTGTCCAAAGTGACCGTTTTGGGAGAGAAACGTCGTTGTTTAAACTGTTGGTGCGAACAATTAGTAAGCTGGAGACAAGGAGGATTCTGATGATGAGGTCTCGGGTTCAAAGATACCAATCTACAACTGAACCATCTACGCTTCCTTCTGAACGAATATCAATTACTCGCCTAAAAGGGGTTATGAGCAGTGTGGTCAACCTCAGGATGTTCACCAATGGATATTTTCAATCAGTCGACTAACTAACCCATCAAAGGTTCTGACAACAGATTTCACTAGAGTCGCCATGTATGCATAAACGGTAGAAATATGGAAAGGACATAAACCAAGTGAAAAATAGACATTTACGTCTGCTTGGATCTTTTTGAACTCATCCATGCAGGTCCGGGCTTCCTCCTCTAAATCCTTCAGTTTGGCATCCACATCCGTGAGTTTCTGTTTCGCCGCTTCTAATTCTGCTTCGATGCTGGCAACTTTTGATTTGGATTTTTCAAAGTTCCTCGCAGCTGTTTTGACGCCAACTTGGAGCTTGGTCAACTGATCGTTGGTCTAATTGGAAAAAAAGTAGTGTAAGGTAGGATTAGTGATCGGATTAGTGACACAAAGAGTTCACAAAGCCCCAGACAAGATGGAAACGAACCTCTTTTGTCTTTTTCTCAATGGCGTCTAAACGACTGCGAACCGCGGTCAAACGGGCCGACCCTACATCCAGCAGTTGGGCTTTCAGCGATTCGGCCTCCATGCGCTTTTTCGAAGCTAGGTCGACCTTCTGTTTGACGGTTTTTTCCAGTTTAGACAATTCGGCTTCGAACCGCTTCTGTTCTGCGTCAGATGGACCGGTAGAGCGGGCACGCTGCTGCGAACGCTCGGCCTCCGCGGTGAGGGCTGCAACATCCGCAAGCAGGCGAACGCACTCAGTCTAAGGGATTGAAAGCAGCGGGAAACAGAGGTTCCAGTCCAGGTCATGAAACATCAAAGAGGAAGCATTGAATACAATACTTTGGCGGAACGGAAATCAGTGGTAGGGAGTGGGGAATGACTAAGCGGAAAGGAAGCTTAAGGCACCCAGATGAGTACGCACCT
Source organism: Opisthorchis viverrini (assembly GCF_000715545.1). Taxonomy (NCBI): domain Eukaryota; kingdom Metazoa; phylum Platyhelminthes; class Trematoda; order Opisthorchiida; family Opisthorchiidae; genus Opisthorchis; species Opisthorchis viverrini. The sequence continues at coordinate 2,025,409 of NW_008751670.1, forward strand.
CACATCGCTTGACAGTTCGTTCTGCTTCCTCTTTTTGTCGGGTCAGTCGAGTCACCACCTCCTCCAACCGTGAGCGATTCTCACGAAATCTGG
>NW_008751670.1:2025519-2026276 GCF_000715545.1 Opisthorchis viverrini
GAGCTGGTTCTGGTAGTTTCGTTTGAATTCTGGGTCCACTAGCTTCTCAATGGCTAAGAGAGCTGTGTGCTATTTGCGTACACCCGAAAAGCGAAATAAAAAGCAACAGCATACAAGTACATTTTCGGGGTCCAATCTGGTGTTCCAGAAGGAGGGCCAGGCGGTGGTTGACCCTCGCCACCGATAACCGACGGTGATGTGGTCTGCTTGGATTCGGCTCTGGTTTGTTGGTGGGCACCAAGTTGTCAAGCGATTTCCACTGTTCCGGAAATTCGTACTGCAGAGGGACAGTCTGTGATTGGCATACATCTGAAGTAAGCGGTCTCCGTTGTCCGTGCGTCTCGTATCCAAACCAAGACGACCACCCAATCGGGTCTCAGCAGCGCTTAGTCTACCCACCTGGGCGTTCATACCACCATCAACCACAACGGTATCTGAGCTTTTAGCCCGAAGGGCACCTAGAGCGTCACAGAAACTGTCCTTGGCAGATTCAGCTAGTGTCAGTTGGGGCGTAAGCAGACGCAATAGACAAAATGCGATGAACCTCACATCCTCTAGATTCTCTGACGGGTGTTGCTAAACGAACCACACAGAGAAGACTATCAAACGGGTATCCAATCAAACAGAGACGCTTTCGCTCATTCACTCAATACGATACTCACCCCAGATATCCAGCTGCAGCGGCCTCTGCATCACCAGAGGTGCGCAGCCGTAACCTAAAAAAAGCGAGGGGGCAGTCAGTTCGATTACAGTACTT
>NW_008751670.1:2026790-2040261 GCF_000715545.1 Opisthorchis viverrini
CTTGTGTATGTGCAGTTCATGTTTGTACGTGGGCTGCGATACTGCCAGGGCGCCCACACCTAGACAGGAGGACGATTAGGGTCCTCAACCAAAGTCGTTGGCTCAAAAGCCTAACCGCAAAGCAGCGGTGTTCGGCTGGAAATGCAAGTACATTACCATTTTTTACGGAACACGTCGCCATATATGTTCCAACCCCCAACCTGGAGGGTCAGGTTGGGATACGACCCTCTTTGATATTTGGAGCCGGGACACTCCTATTCATGCCCTTCACAAGTACACGGTTGACAGAACCCATCTGCTAGAAATCCGGATAGGTGGAAACGGTTTCCGCAGAATTCAGGTGTCCGGAGCTTCTGGCTTCTTCACAGTTCACAAGACATTTGTCGTCATTGTGGCGCGGCCTTTTTCGGTTTTAATCAGGGTTGGGATACGCTGTTGGCATTCAAACCGATCAGCCCGAGAGTGGTACGGTAAGGTTCAAAAGCTATCTGTTCAACATCACCACCGTAGCCTGGGCGGTTGAATTCAGGGCTTTCCTCAGAATTATAACTTCGGCATCAAAGTGAAGAGCTTACTGTCTGAAGGAAGCTAAATGTCAGCACCTTCAGTTAGATTAGGGAAAAAACAGACTGTTGCTCTTGCGAATCTCCGGTACGGACTGCGGGTGTTGTCAGACATCGGCTTCACGTGCTGGACGACCTATGGACCAAGGAATACACGGCACTCGCTAGTAGCAAAGACAGGCGATTCCTTTCGGCCTTTGGCTTTGATTCACTTATTCGATGGAAAATTCTGTCCTGAGTTTACTGAACACCGTCATACATCCAATTTTTGAGTGTGGAGTGCCATTTTACTTTCGGTGCATCAGGAGCGGATACTATGGTATTGAAAGGGATAAACAGAGGTCACCCGAACTGAGCTGTGAAGCCTACCGCCTGAGATCACTGTAAGGCTCATGTTATACCAGATCAGACCTGTACTTGGCAGAAGCCGTGGCCTTACTCCATCTATTCCAACCGCCACACCCTTCTGCTCTACCTGCTGTTGTGCACCTAGACACGGTGTCAAACTTGGACGCAGCTGATAGCAACTGACCGTTTCCCACTCTCACCCACTTCGATCCCGAACTATGGATATGACTAGTGGATCGATGGTTCAGCTGTGGATGCCAACTTCATAAAATATGATGTATTTCAAGTGAGAGTTCCTCGAGACAATATTTGCGCACATTTACCATATGCCTTTTCGTCTCTCTCCTTTTGGCAGGCAACGTAGGTGACATCAAGTTTCTTGCAAAAGCAGCCACCGGTAAGATGAATTAAATATATGGACGATTGCTAGCAGTGTTTTACAGTAGACGGTGTTAACCTACAAATGATATATTTCAGTCGGAAGATTTTGGGGATTCACAAGACGGTCTTTATTCAGGAATCACTTTTGCTCAAGGGACCTTTTACTAGGTGACTATGTACCTATCTTTTATTTGCCTTTTCGTAAGATTCTTGCAAGGGGTTTGCCACGACGAAATGTGCGTTTTGTCGGTAGTGATGCTTTCGGATGATTTGGTGACTGATATTTCACCCTTCAGTAAGGATAAAGACCTCTTTGGCTTGTACCACCACACATTTATTATCGCCCATTGTTCCCCGAGACCGTGGGACACGGAATAGCTCAGCGTTCAGGTGTGCAGTTACTAAGTGAGAGGTCCGTGGTTCGAACCCATTTCCGGTTTTTCGAATACTTTTGTCTGGACCTAGCCACTCTGACAGAATCTCAGCCTTTGTGCTTCCCTCGAGTTGCACGTTGACTGTGCACTGAAAAGAAGCCACAGCCGAACGACTTGTTATTTCCATTTTAACCAGGACGATAAAGTGTTTTGTTTTGCCACAGAAAGGGCATGCACCTTTACGTCTAGATGTTGTCTGTCCGTAAGTTATCACATCTATTTTAGTTGGGAGAGCTTCAAGCAACTCGGTAGTCAAGACGGGAGATACTGGTCATGTCCGTGGTTCGAATCCAACCATAACTTTCTGTTTGGTCCTGTCTAGGTTTGGACAGCCCCTTGCTTCCTTAGAGTTGTTTTAGAACAAAAACCGCTACTTTGATGAACAGTGACTTTGTGAAAAGGATTTGGTTCTTATTCGAGTGATATTATATGGGCCTGACCAGTTTAAGCACACTGTGTTTTTACCACCGAATTATTGACGTAAATTTCCAATAACACCACAGCGGCTTCATACGTACAACTCGGACGCTGACAGATCACAGATTGAGCACATCACAAGATCCTCATATCTTCGATCCACTCACTGTAAATAACATCAAACGATTCAGCTCGTTCAATACTCACCCGCTGATACAGTTGGTATATGAGCTGCTGGAATGCATCACGTTTATTTGTCAGCAACGCTGGTGCTTACACCTCCCCCGAGCACTCCGGTTGGTATACTCTGGCGGATTATGACTGTCTACCAGTTCATCGTGAATTCTGCTGTCGTATCGCGGAAGTTCATCATGACTAAAAGCATAATAGTCTTCTTGCTTGTATGCCACATTTCGATTCTGACAGTTGTTGCTGGTGGGCGGATGGTAGCGTCTGCTGTCTATCTGGTCACTGACATGCTTAACCAACACGTTCCGCGTTTTGCGAATCTCCGGTCTGCTTTTATCTCTGTTGTCATTGTTGATCACTGACACACACACAAACATGTGCTGAATGAAACCCCTTGCTGTTAAATCGCTGGTGACTTGACACCCCGAATAGTTCGCTCGACACCATACGTTCAAAATTGTCCATCCTGTCCAATAATGATATGTGTTTTTGCTGACGATGCTTACCACTGTAATGCCATCACTTTCGTTGTTTGTTTTCAGAAATAATGGTGATGGAGCGACTTATGAGAAAGTTCCATACAAATCCAACGCCAAAAAAGAAATATCCTCTTTCATCAAATTCAGCAACTTGTACTGTTACCTTTGGGCAGCCTCTTCGTGACATTGTACAGCGGGATAAATCGGACATACCTCTGGTTGTACAGGATATATTTGATTTTCTACTCACAAATCACGGCTTGGAAGCGCAGGGCATTTTTCGGGTAAACGGGAATTCGAGGACAGTTGAAATGTTGCGTAATTTGATGGACGAGGCTGGAGCTCATTGGCGTGTGTCAGATTTGTCCATGATAGCTTACGAATCAGAACGGTCGATGGATGTCTTTTCTGTGGCGAGCCTTTTGAAGCTGTACTTACGCGAATTGCCAGACAGCCTTGTTCCTGCAAAAATGACACCGCTGTTTTTGGAGGTTAGTTTTTAGATCTCTTTTACACAAGTTCTGCAATCGCCAGTTCATACTGAATCTAGTCTGAAACAAATTATGATTTTTCGTCTTTTGATGGATTTAATCGATCGGTCGTACTCATTTTGAATTGCGAATGATCTATCTCAACCAAACCATCCTTAATGCACATATTGTACACATTTGGTGCTAATGCATTTTACCGTAAAATTACTCCACCAAAGGTGTCGCTTTCGAACCAATTCTGTATCCAAACCAGCACACCATTCTCTCCAACGTCAAATTGTTTTTTGGTATACAAATTTTAGTCGATTTCTCATGATCACGAACCTTTATCACTTATCACGCGTTCGCTTTCAGGTTGACAGTTTACCACTTTTTGCAAGTTGCTTATGTTGCGAAATGGTCCGTCACTTAATATCTTTTATGGTTGCAAGTCGTTTATTTAAAAACAGTAGTAGTGATGCTTATGGAGAAAAAACAAGTATATTTTTTAATAATAAGACACCGGTCTTAGGTATTCTTGCCAATATTTGCTGAAGCGCTGTTATGGGCTTGTAGCCACCCACATCAAACTGGTATGTGCCTTGAGCAAGTGAAGAAAAAATTGATTTACCGTCGAACACAGAATTGGAACAGTTCGATTTGGTGGCCACTCAACTGCGCACCGATGGTGACTCCTAAACCGGTGACAAAACGTTTGCAAACTAATGGCGAAACTTGTCGAACAGCTTAACGGTAATCTGGTCAACCGCCAGTAAACGCACCCGAGATATCATTACTTCGACACGTTGTCACTACATTCGTACATTAGTTGATGCGTTGTTAAGATTATATAAGGCGTTGTGTCTGTGGGGGCTAGCTGAGTGATTTAATATCTTGATGCAATTTATTCTGTCACGTCGATAGTCTAGTTACTTGAGTGGGAAAACCTCAAGGAAGAAGACAAAGATCATCAAATGAAGATCGGCTATATTGCAGATGAACCAATAGAAGAAAGAGCGCTGTGGTTCAGTTGGCTACAACAGAGAGAAAATGAAATCCCAGTGAAATATTACAAAGGGTAGAATTGTTAATTAGGACTTGACCATCCTAACATAAGGGTTATCCCACACCCAGTCCAACGCTTTTTGATTCGATTTAGAATTTCGAAGCCGCATGTTTTTACATGGGTACGTTTGCCGTTTTCGTGGGAATGGAAACTCTGAGTATTTCAAGATTCATTGGGACAAGTTGGTAAGCTGATCTGAAGGAATACTGAATTGGCGGAACGGCTTGTAACAACCGCGAAACCAAACAATTATAGTGCGGACCTTCACGGATCTCTTCATACGTGCTAAGTTATTTATAAAGTTTATTTGGCTCACTTGAGTGTTTCCGCCGTACTTACACAGATTCTTCGAAGGCACTGACAGTTAATTTTGTTTGTTGTGATCAGTTACGATGGTAAGGCAAGACCGGGTGCGAGGTAGCATAATGGACTCCGTTTCTCGTCGCCAGTTCTCTGTACGTCTCCATCAGACCCGTTACCAAGTAAAATAATGCATGATTAAGGCGAATGTGAGCGAAATCGGTCTAGCTGCCTGAAGCAGCGACTCCAAACAAGTGATAAGTATTTGCACGGCATGGTTGGCACTTTCCTATCTTCGACCATGTATGAAATGAGAATCGATCGGTGAGGCATGTGTAGACTCTTCCGAGCAGTTAAAATTTATGGATCCTTTCACTGGCGTTTGTGTGCGTGATCATCTGACTGTAGCTGCTGAATTTCGTCTGTGATGTGTAATGGCCAGTCATTATGCCGACCGATCCACCCCTGCTCATGACCGAACCCCTCCGTATGAGGTTCTGGATCACATTCCTTAATTTTCATTCCGCAAACTTTCAAGCCTGCATTTCGAATAATCGGATCCCATTTATTGATCGCTCGGTAGTTGAGACTTCCAAAAGTAGCCAGTATTCTTCATCTCTCTAATCTATCAGGTGACGAGTACGGGAAGCACATCTTGCTGTTTTCTTCATTTCTTTTTGTCAGTGTCATACACAACCTCAAATCTTAATCGTCATGCCGAACAAAATTATCGAATAGCTGACTTGGTAAAACTGACGGGACGTCAGTAACTTGTATGCATTTGAAAGTTGATGGGCTTGGACTAACCCGGTTGCGCGACTGTTCTGCATGCCTGTTGATTCACCTTTTTGATTGTGTCCAGTAGCTGGGGTTTGATTTAATCATCGTACTAGATTGTGCTTCAGGTATTTGATGGCAAATGTACGTGCGCTACAGATTCACGGAGTCAGTGCTTTTCGACACGAGAATTATTTCACGTTTCACGAAGGCTTGTCATCTGGTAGAGTACAAAAGTTCATATTAATTTCCGCCGCAATCCCGCACTAAACTTAGTTCAAAAGGAATGCCGTTGCTGTAAAAGGCGAAGTTGATATGTGCTCTTTAGAGAAACATTTATAGTTTCGATTGCATGGGTACTGATAATATGATCATAAGGTCTTACTTGGCAGAATCAGCGTGCCTGTGTTATCGCTACGTTTTACGGACACCTACCTGTCATATGTGAATACATCCACAGTGACACGAAGAACGTGGGGTAACGCACCTATTCTTTTTCATTTTCCGTTCTTGAGCATATTCAACGAGGATACACTCTTATAGAAACTATCAAGTAGAAGACCGGAAACCTGTTTATCTCAGAGATGATTACCCGCGTATGAGTTTGAGAGGCGGTGTGCTTGTTCATGCACTCGTTGTAGTTGAGTGACATGAGCCTGTAGATTCCGGCTTTTACTTTTGTGAAATTCGTCCGCACATACCTTCATTTGGTGCCTGAAAGTACTTGCTTTCATATTTCTCTTATTTAACCAAACATTATCGGACTACGATTTCGTGTCTCACTTAGTCCATAACAGCTATGCTGGTTCGTATCGTTCTAGCATTAAACCTAGCCAGCTCCCCTGAATATGTACAAGCTATTCAATGTAGCATCCACTCTCGTAATTGTTTGACAAACAGTCACCAAACTCTTTGTGATGAGCTTGATTGAAACCCAGGATCAATAATCGATCCCAACATGTAGTCTGTTCGCTTCACCATTCTTCACTTGAGGCAACAGTGAGAAANTCAGGAAAAATTCCGATGCTGTTCCGCTTAGTACATCTTTCTCTCCGAATACATGTACTAGTGCATTTTCCGGTTAAGATACTGGGTGTGCAAGTTACAAGTTTTTTTCCAAATCAAGGTGCCACTGATGGTTCATGCCGTAGGATGCTTCTGTTATCATTGCCTCATTATTTACCCACCTACCTGTTTCGTCCACCTAATCATCATCTTACTCCACTCCTAGTGGGGCTTTTAAATCAGTCATCTCTTTTAGCACGATTGCCTGTTAAACTTTGGAACTCATGGGACCGTCGTAATTGTTCCTTATAATCTCAGACCATTTGATTTTCTCGGTAATAGACGGGTGTCAATCCAAAAGTTGTTCTTCCACTCCTCGGAGAAGAGTAATGATCTTCTAAATGCAGTTGTCCCACCGAATATGTTGCGTTCTTGTGATACCGTTATTCGTGTCTGTGGGCCCCTTGCTGAACATTCTTCTATTACATCCCTGCTGTATTATTTCTCGTCGTTATCCGGCATCCGACACACGAGCTGCCGTTGTCAGCCCATAGCATCGGATGCGCCATATCAGAGCTTCGATCCTGAATCCAATAAACCGAGAAAACTTGCGGGTGCTTAGATGCTCAGATTTATGTGCTCGTGATCACAGAGGACAGTCATAGAGGTGAATGTAGATGTGCGAGGTGGCATTAGCAAATTGACCTACTACGCGTAACTAGAAATAAGCTTCACGATGCATCGTCATTGTCAAGCAGGTGTCACTAGATCCTACTGCCTTGTTTCATCCACTTGAGGCAGGTATGGGCAGATCTCTCAAAATTACCTAAACCTGCTTCCACAATTCATTTGGACTGGCGGCTTTCTATCTGCTTCCGGAGATAAGCTTCCATTATCTAAGATTGTTTGAGGCACTTTGACGGTGCACACGATACTGAAGTGTGTCCGGAAGAGGACTTAAGCGAGATTTTTTTTTACTGTCTAGCCGGCGTGCTTGAAAGAGGTATTTCCGGTCTAAGGACATCTAGGGACTGACAGCCGAAAAAACGCATGCTTGCAGTTGAACAGATTTCTACAAGTCTACATGATAGGAAGGCTAGTACATCGATTAGACGTTTTGCGACCAGATTTAATATAAACTACGAAAAGAAACCGCCACAGTCAAGTTTCGATTGTTTTTGAAGGCTCCCGGGAATTTCTCGTTAGGTTGTTCGAATAGTGTCTTGTATCTCCAAAAAAGAAAACACAATGACACTTAAATTAGTCTGTTCAAATATGCAGTGTTAACTAATCAATCTTTTACGATGGTTGGTACTAATAATTGTTTGATTTGGAAATGACTTGTTACCACATCAGATTTGAGGTCCTAGATTTTGGTTATAACGATGAGGCGATGAGAGGACTCGGATCTTCAATTTTTTCCCACTTTTTTCTGTCAAGCGAGTCTTACCACTTATATGACTCCGTTGTCCAATGCTTTATCATGCTGAAATACCATTCGGTTGCTGGGTTACTCAGGTGCTACGTATTTGTCTGGCTTGTGCAATGTTTTTATGGCCCAAACCGTTGTTGAGCATTCAGAGCTAATTCTCTAGTGTGTTGAATGCCATTCGAACACTTTCGTTGCTCTCGCGATGTAATTACCAACTGTGGGTTTTGCCTTCGAACACATTTTTTTCAAAATCTCCCTGTTTTGGTAAGCTTCCTCTTGCGGTCTTGTTCAGGTGCTTTCATAACTGAAAACCTAGCAGACCGAAATCACAATAGTTTCGATTTCAAAGTTGGGAAAAGCCACCCAGCATCTGGGCATCTTTTAACGTGGACATTGCCGACGTTAACAAGTCATCGAGAGAAACTTGATGTAGGCCGAACAATCCGACTGGGTAAACTCGATTCAATTCGCATGCGTGATTGCATACTTAAAAATCAACTCAAGCATGTACAGAGAACTACTACCTGGCTTACGCCACTCAAAGACCGTTCACAGTTCCCACCAGTGACTGCCACTTATAAAGGTGGCATTAAACTCCTCTTGTGACTGTTGGGAATCACGCTTGTGAGCCTTCCATTGAGTGGTAGCAAGCACTTCGAGAACAAACAAACACCTAGTTGTACGTCGTCTTGTCTTAGTTGTTGATTTTGTTCGGTTCTTCCGACTCCAATGGAGTGGTATTTCTATAACTCTAGAATTCAGCGGAGGCTCCTCTAGAAGGCGTAACTGTACTTTCTACCTGGTGAACACTGAATTTTATATTCTGATCACTTGGTACTCATTTGACTCATTCCGTTTGGTTTCACTGCACCTATGTCGACTTTTTTGTGCTAACTGCTGGTCCGAAAACGGCGTGCACCGGAATGAACCAGTACAAGCCTACTTTCGGCACATAAAAGTTACATTTTTACTTGGGAAACTATTACGGTTTTGATTCGATCTAATAGAAGAGATGTCACATAAATCATAAGAGTGGATTGAACTGCATCTCGTGTGCTCTGGCCTGGCGCAACACTGGGAAAGTGTCCGGCGTTAACGTTTCCAGAATACTCATCCTACAATACGGGACCTAGCGACGAGCCCTTACGAGAAAAACTGACAAGCCGCATCTCGAAATCGGTTCCAGATCTGACTCGGTTCTCTCAGACTGAACTAGTCCATCTAATGGATTTTGAATGGAATTTTTCTCACAGGACTATTGGTGGCTGTTGGTTATAAAAAATCGTTTAGCTGTAGCACCCTTTCGGTGCCTAGCTGCCATGCCACATGAAAGAGGCACGAGGGCTGAGATACTGCCAGGTTGCCCAAGCCTAGGCAGGGGAAGCCGAGAGGCAGAGGTCGGGTTCGAACCGCGAACCTTCCGGTCAGTAAATTCGCGCTCTAACCACTTGGTCCATCTCGCCGTTGGTTATTTCAGTAGATATTGGAACAAAGTGGCTTACATCGAGTTTTCATTGATGCAAACACCATCACGTAACTCAATTAAGCCCAATATCGAAAGTGTACTAAGTATATTTCTTCAAGTCATACTGAGACGTGTATTGACACTTTCTAGAACCCGTTGTGCAAATTGACGCTGATCTCATTTCCGCATCCTTTGTTCAAAACGAGCGAAATCGGTATCATTGTTTTTCCAAAAACCGGTCAACTTATTTCCGGTTTCCACACCTAGGCTTACCGGAACAATCGGAATGACAAATCAGCTTGTTTCTCGCAACTGGAGCAGCTCATTACTCAGCTACCCGTACCCAACTACACATTACTCCAACATTTGTGCCATTTTCTGTCCAAAGTTTGGAATTGCCGGGCTGAAAATAAAATGTCCGGAGAATCGTTGGGAATCGTGTTTGGCCCTTCGGTGTTTCATATTGGCCAAGATTCTGAGGTGAGTGTGATCTGTTTGTGTGTGCTAGTTTCGGGAAGGTTGGGGAGGTGTAGTACTTGTTTTTTTCCATCAACGGTTAAACCAAACTGCACGTGCCTCGCCTGTCAATGAGTCACTGTTCTAAGTAACTGATGTGATGACGCTGTTTTCGGAATTGACGAGGCAGCGTGTGTGTTCACTCTCCCATATCTGCACCTTGTTTCCGATCTGGTGATTGCAAGCGTCCACCACTCTGTGAAGTTGACCGGATAAAGGCAATCGCGTTTGACAGTCAATTACTGCTAACTTTTCTGGCACAACCGTCCAGGCGACGACCATCAGGTTCCAGAAGACAGCCACTGTTAGTGTGTTTTGTCTTTGCGTCCAATTAATGTTTAAGTTCGATCGATTGCATGTGAATTGCTGTAGCCAAGCTGGGTGCCACCAGACTTCCGTACGTTGGTGAGGGAGCCTGTTGTAAGGTGTTACGACACACAACGAACCACATATTGACTGACGTCTTTGTAAGATTGGGAAATAGTCTGCTCTGGTCACGCCCATAACGCCTGTGTGTACACAGACCAGTCGCTGCACTGGTCGAAAACTCCGGAAATAGCTCAATTGATGGCGTTGATTTGTTAATGTAATTAATTACTTTGCTGGACCAGAGCAACGTTAGATCGTCCGTTCGTATTTTCAATTTATTAGTTGAGCTGTCGTAACAGGGTACTCCTAGCGGGACTGTTCTGTCGGCTCTCTCGTTTTCTGTGTCGCTAAGTGATTGCAGGTATACAAATGATGTTTCTACTGGCTGTCCTTCTCCCAAAGTTTAGATGTCTTTCCGACTTTCAGGTGGCTCTCCCATCTCCATCTTGAATGTATGAACGAATTTAAATGTTTCTTTTATTTTCTATATGGTTCCCACTATCACTCTTGACCTAAACGTGTTCAGTGTGTGTTCACAGCGTATGGCTAATAATCACGTTATTCCAAAGTTCTTCCCCGTCAAATACTTAAATTTTCTTATACCTCTTAGAGTCTTATGGTACCAGCATATTGAATCAGCCAACCATGTTCTCAAGTTTGTCATCACGTACATTTCCCCAGCGTTGGCTGCGCCGTCTCCCCTTTTCCCGGTAGACTCCAAAAAAGTTCGTATAAGCCTATAAGCGAAGCCAATCCATCCTGGAAAACCGAGTAGCACTATACAGCTGTTTCATCCTTACTGGGAATCATCAGCAGTGTGCCCTTCACGAAACTCCTGTGGGAAGCTTCGAACCCATGACCGCCTGGTTAGTAATTTGATCACTTAGTTGTTCGGTCACGAGCGGCTGATCGTCAGTGTGATGAGCTCTCATAGATAGGACATGAAGCCAGTCATTCTTTGATCACGGGATCCACGTCAAATGATCACACCTGTCTCTGTATTGTATAGTTTAGTTGTTCCCTCAAACAATTCCCGTAGGGTTTCGTTCAGCTTGTCCAATTGACCTGTATGTTAGTCCAATCGGCGATATCGTGAATGGTGTCATTGCCCGAACGGAGCTCCAGTAAATCACCATTGAGCTACGTTTAACTCTGATCATCGGAAGGACCGAAATTGCCGACATTCTTCTCATTTGCTTTTGTGTAGATTTGTCAACCAGCGGAATTCAAGTTTTCTCTTACTCCACCTGTCTTTCTTAACAGTTTGATGGCAAACACAACCCACTGATCATCCATTTATTTGTTTTTGAGTCGAGTGCAGTTTTCCACGTTTTTAGACATTTTATGCGAACAAGCAGAGTTCAATTTCACCAGCTTTCACAACTCTGGCTGAAACCTGAAAACTTTGTATTGTTTGTTGCCAGGATATCTTTGTTGCGTAAAGGATGTTGATCTTTGATGCTCTGTTCGTATGCCGATCGATGCAAAGCGCATTCCATGAAGGAAAATGTGTTCCGTCATTTGAACCTGTGTGACGAGACGAACCTGTGGGGCGACGAGACGAATTATCTTGTTTGAGCAAGGATATGCTATTTCAGTTAGTTGCTGATGGGTATAACTGTACTGGAATCTAGTTATAATTACAAGCCACCTCAGTTCAGATTAAATTACAATCACTAGGATCGGGACAATATTGCTCCCATGGCTTTGTCTTCGTGTGACATCTAGAGGCTTGAAATTACAGTGTATCAGCAGTTCAGGTTGTAATATAATGGCCGTTGATTTGTTCTCTGAGCTGGGGAGTTCGATTGTAGTCAAAGTCGAGGTGACATTGCGTTGCCAGTGAAAGTACGCCGTGGCTGGAAGTGTGTGCTTGTTGCGCGTGCATGGGTCGATATAGAACTTATTAATCCAGGCCGACCTCGAATGATCATGCGTCGTTAGTGTAAGCATTCCTGTGGGCTTGCTGATTGACCCATCTCGTGATTGGCGGATTTTTATGTGGTCTTGAGACTTGACCTCTTCAGCCTGCCACGCCCTGAGCCTTGTGCGTTGACCTTGAGACGACAATACGACAGGCGAATGGTGGAACCAAAGCAGGTGCCCATAGTCGCCTGAGAGAATATGAACTAGTTTCAGACAAGGGTAAAAAAAGAGTTGTCCCACTGTCGCGGGTGCCCGAAGTTTGACAGAACTCGAGTCAGCAATAGAATGAAAAATAGACAATAGAGCTAAACTTCGTTGGCGTTAGAGGCTAATTTGGACAAACTCATCAGAGGCGCTAGACCAATACACAATGGTGGTCGGATCCATTTAGCCATCCTCTGAGTTGAGACGAACAGGATCTTCTCGCAAGGGGGCTCAACTTCGACGACAAGAATGCAGCTCTGCGTGTTTTGTAGTTCGGCCACACCGAGAGTGATTAGAACGGCTCAACTTCTCACTTCATGCTTGCATACGAAAGGCGTTTTTGTGATTTTGTAGTGTAACGGAAATATACAATTTCAGGGAAGGGCTGACCCGACTTTCAATAGACCCAGTCAACATGTGAAGCTGTGAAGGTGCAGCGTTGCAAGGTCGAAACACAAGGCCACTTGTTGAGACGTGTCACACAAAATACAGGTTGCTAGTAACAAGGCGAGATGGTATAACGAAGCGGCATACGACAACCAGACGGCTCCCAATGATTGTCGTTGTTTCTTCTTGCCCTGTTAAAATGCGCATTCGTGACTTCACTCTGATTTTATGACCAGTACCGCACGCGTACAGACCAGGTTTACTAGTATGCTTTTACCAAAGATATCCTGAAATACAGAGCATATGTCACTTCCACCCCAAGTGCCTTCACGAGAGCTGTCTAGGACATCCAAAGTGCGTGGGGAGTTTTTATCTCCCTTCGAGACGCCTGTTTAGTCGTACATACAATTAATGTACATTAATGGAAAATGGTTGTAGAGGTTGTGTGCTACCAGAGTTGCAGTATGCGCTGTTGTTATCAAGCGGCCCGAAAAAAAATAGATGTAACCTGATTTGGCACGCATGATCTGCTTCTTGGGTGATGTGTTTTAGCATTCCGGAATGATTCTTCGTTGACTCTCAGGAGGCTTTGAGGTTGTTGTACCGGCTTATGTCGAGACGTTCTGCATGTGGTGATTGATACTAGATGTAGGTTTTTCAAAATTCGGTTCTTTGCACTTAATGCATGTGACGCAAACCGTTTGATCTGTATCCCGGATGTCTTCACTTTGGGGGGGGGGGGT